>NC_056741.1:1342244047-1342326547 GCF_019279795.1 Protopterus annectens | reverse complement strand
AATATCTGGGTATGTTAACTGTAACTGCGCTAGTACCCAGTTAGAGACAAATATCTGGGTATGTTAACTGTAACTGCGCTAGTACCCAGTTAGAGACAAATATCTGGGTATGTTAACTGTAACTGCGCTCGTACCCATTTAGAGACAAATATCTGGGTATGTTAACTGTAACTGCGCTAGTACCCAGTTAGAGACAAATATCTGGGTATGTTAACTGTAACTGCGCTAGTACCCAGTTAGAGACAAATATCTGGGTATGTTAACTGCAACTGCGCTAGTACCCAGTTAGAGACAAATATCTGGGTATGTTAACTGTAACTGCGCTAGTACCCAGTTAGAGGAGACTTCATCAGAGGTGTTTGAGGCTATTAATAATGGGTGTAGGTTAGCCTGTTTATTGATCAATATTGCTACACTACCTCTCTGATTATTTCCTTGTCTATTATCATAGAAAATGGAGTATTGTTTTTTTACTGTATTTGAGACGTATGAATTAATCTGCAGTCAGAGTTCAATGACTGCTATAATTTTGAGCTTATATGTAACTGACCAAATTTCAAACTGGTATCATTCGTTATTAAGGCTGCTTGCATTTAGGTATCCAATGAACAGACATTTTACTTGCTGGGAGAAGTGTTGTGTTGGTCTGAGTGGTCATGTGTTTGTCTCCTGATTTTTGGAAAGTGAAAAGAGAGACGTACTGGGAGCCTTTGGTGAGTTTAGCAGTCGCTTATTTTTATTTATTGACCTTTGATTACTGTGAAAGTCCAACTGGGTAGGAGTCCATTTTCACCAGAGGCTCAGGGAGGAAAGCTCCAAAATTTTACAGTCTTTAAAATAATACAAAAAAAAAACAAACTACATTTTAAATAATTCTATCTCTCCCTCTCTCTCTCTCTCTCTATATATATATATATATATGTGTGTGTGTGTGTGTGTTTGTGTGTGTGTGTGTGTGTGTATGCATGCATATACATTTCTATATCTATTATACAATATTATATATATATATATATATATATATATATATATATATATATACACACACATACATATGATTTAGGAGCGTGACATTGTTGAGATATTGCTATATACAGAGTGGTATTAAGTAATTAGTGTAGCTGATCCACCAGCTTGGGCTAGTTATGTGGAGACTGTTTCTCTGGCTATACCCAGCTGTAGCTGTCATGGGTATGGTAATTTGTGTGTCCACAATCAAGTGATAGAGAGAAAGTAAGATGAAGAATATTGTAAGGTGGAGATTATGAGCCTCTGGTTAGGCATTACATGCAGTGATGATCAGTGCTGGGGATTGGTTGGGCTTGAGAGAGGTGGAGTTTAAAGAGTACGAAGGATATTGATGTGGGTGGGTAGGTGAGGTGGGAGGAGGATAGAGGAGCATAGCACAGCCAAGTAAAGTGAGGCTGTGTGGAGTGAGCTACACTGAGAATCAGTGAGCTTCTTCAGACATAATCTTTGACAGTTTAAGCATACGTCTTACCACTTCAGATAAAGCATTGAACTGGTGCTCTGTCTCCATCTGGATTTAGCAGTAAGTAAGCAGAAAAGGGAGCAAACCTTAATGATTTAAATGTCAGGCTTGTACCACAGAGTATAATGTGTTTTACCTGCATTACTACTACTAGATCTATAATCTACTGGGCCAGTGGATGGAAAATCAAACATTCACCCCAGGTGTGTCACCTTTATCTGAGAGGGACAGAAGCAACCATTACATCATGCTCTAGCTAACATACACCCTATAGAATAACCTCTCAGGAACAATAACATGTGGGATACATTTGGGTTGCATTGCTAGGCTTATAAAGGCCCTAGTGGTTGTTAGCCTAGTGTACACCTATGAAATGATAATGGAACAATCAGATTTTTGTGAGCATGAAGTTACATTGCAAAGTATGTGACTATTAAAATGCACACAGCGTGTATCCATGCGGCCACCAACAAACTCTAAAAACAAAAAAAGGCTCACATAGTGGGGTACTCTCAGGAACTTAAGAAGACTCTATAACCAGCAAAACTTTAGCTGAAAACCTTCATTAGACAATAAAACAAGAAAAACGGTCAAGCACTTTCATCCCTGACAATGGGACTTCTTCAGAACCGTTAATGCACTGCCATAATCATGAATAAATACATTCCCATCATATGATTTAATAATTACAATTGGAAACTAACATTCCATTTAAATTCACAAGCACTTATCTAGGTTAGAGCACCAATTTAAAACCATTGTAAAAATAGTTAAAACAAAACATATATAACACCGTTCCTGCCTATAGTATCAATGTTTTTAAAATACTGTGTTAAAAATATTAAAGAATATTAAGAAAAATCAAGAGGGATGTGCAAATTATTCTAAAACTAATAAATAATAAAACTAGTATGTTGATCCTAACATCAAATCAGTAAAAATACGTAATAAAATACCAGTAATATTTTTAAAAAATTATAAGTCCATGGCTCTCCTTCTTAATACTGGTAATATAGAAATGTTTTCATTAATACCATGCAATGTAGCAGTGTTTAATCTCAATTACCATCTCAGTTCGCTCATTTGTGAAGTGTTTTCCCAAAAAACTCTCCTATAATCTGTTTTGACTATAGCCAAAATCCCAAATAGGAATTTGTAGAAATGGGGACAAACAAAGGAATTTTTATACCATGCATTGTTAACGTTTTTGTGTTGAATGGCATATATACATTCATTTATATGTTTACATAATGATCTCTCAGTTTTACCTATATAAAAGTTATCACAGCCTTGACAAACTGCAATGTATATTATGCCTTTACTACCGCAATTCCCTGTCAAAAGTCTAACTTGTTGTGGTGGATTACCCAAAACAATTCTATGTTCTTGTAAAATAAATTTACAATACTTACAGGAACCACATTTAACGGTTCCTTTCTCATTATTAACAATCCGCACTGGGTGTTCTAACATTACATTGTACCCTGTTTTGTACACAAGAGGGTTCTTCCCCTAATGTCTTGATTAGTTCACTATTAGTTTTAAACATTTCCCAATTCTTACTCAAAATATTCCTAACATCTGAACCTAAGTCACTATAGTATAGTACTATAGAAATGAGGAACGTCATGGTAGTAACTTTACTTTTAGTGGTAGCCCAGTCCTGACTAGTACCCAGTAGGGGTTTGTATCTAGTACCCCACCCTTCCAGAATGTCCCCCTATGGTTGTCACTAATTCTATAGGATATCCTCTGTCACTAAACATCTTAATCAGTTTGGGTAGTTCCAATATAAAATGAAACAGGTCTGAGAACATCCTAGCTGCCCGAACCATTTGCCCTTTAATATTTTTCTTGGTATAGGTGGGGTGACTGCTCCTAAAGTCAAGGAAACTGTTGGAATAAGTGGGTTTTCTGTAAACCAAAACATTTTTTCTCCTATCTTTAAAAATGGTGACATCCAAATAATTAGAACTCTCTAAAGAGTTCATATGTGTAAATCTGAAGTAAGAGCACACATTATTAATATGATGAACCAACTTGTCAGATATGTTATAATTCCTTTCCCATATTATAAACACATCATCAAGGTATTGCAGGTAAACACATCAGTGTTTGTTAAAGGCAGAGGTTAAAATGTGTTTCTTTTCCCAAGAGGCCATGACCAAGTTGGCGTAGATTGGTGCACAATTGGCTACAGATAAAGTTTGGTATTTAATGGTAGTGACACTGCTTTGTTACACAAGCTCAAATGTTATGTTAGGGTGAGGCAATAGATACTTGAATTTAGGCTGTACCTTTTTTAAACTTGACCTAGCCTCTAAACTTGTTTCTACCCCCTTAACCTGGTTTGTAGGCAACATAAGTAGAGAACTCTTTTTTATATTAGTTACTATAATATTCATTGGGACCAAAACAACCAGAATGATATAATCAATAACTGTACAGCCCTAGGATTTTCACAAATTATTACACATATACTCATAAAGATAAAATACAAACACACAATGCATTTTAGACTGGATTTCCTAGAAGGTAGTCAGAAAATATCATAGCAGTTGGTAATGTCTGTGACAATCTAAGTGACTTCTCACCCACATATGTAGTTTTCCCAGATCTCTTACACACATAACCACCACCTGAAATTTAAAATACCTTTTCTTTGAAAAAAATTGACCAAATTTTGTAAGTAATCAAGTGTTCCAGTATAACGCATATACCTTCATTATACAGTGCCACCACACTGTTTAAAAGTACCCTTTTGGAATACTTGATAAAGCAAGATGGGTCAGGATAAGAAGTAATAGATCCCCAATTAGATCAGCAAACATATTAGGGAAGCCATGTCTGAAATGGGCAAATCCTGGAAAGGCTACAAAGCAAGTGATGATACAAAATGTAGAAATTCATATATGACTATCAGAAATAAATGCTAAGTGACTATTAGATAAGCCAGAAGAGACTCTTATATTGCATCTTAAATAATAATTGATAACCCATTAGACTACACTTCCCACAATGAAACTGCCAATGTTTTAAACATTATGTTATTACATCAGTGATTTCCTTACAAAGGACATGGCACACCTTTAGGGTAGCAGAATGTACATTACCATTGCAAAACGAGTTCACACTGCAGTTTGCTTGGAATTTTCTAAAGCTTTTAAACAGGTTGATCACAATGTAGAAGCTTATGACCAGGTCTCTGATCATAATGTATATATTATGTGTCTGAGGCATGCATGCCAAGAAATTCACCTTGAGAGCACAACTCTCAAGGTGAATCTTGGCATCCATTTCGAGAAAACACAAAATGTATTGTGATCAGAGATCCGATAATAATTCTTTATAGTGCATGGAGATTTATCTTCCTCATGTATTACTAGTTAGGCAAAAGTAAAATAAAAAAAAGAATGCAATGTGTTGTGCCAAAAGCTAGCAAAGCACTGAGAAAGTGGTTGATGTCCTTATGTATTCCCTGTCTAAAGGAAGCAGTTGAATTCAAAAAGCTGTGTGTACTTTAACAGAGAACAGGCAGAAACTGGAGTGGAAACAAAACCATTTCATGTCCTGTTCTTGCTATTTACTGGTTGGCACTGTCTGCGTCAGTGCCAGACTAGATGTTAAAAGTGTCTTGGGGTACTTAACAGTTGCTAAGCACCTTTCTAAGCATAGCTGGCTTTAAGCACCAGTGAATGCTGCAGTTGCTGGGGCCCCAACAACAAGTTATCTTATCTTGATATTCTGTAAGTTGTCTGTCAAACCAACAAAAGCTAGTACAGCAATCTTATATATTTAATAAACCATCTGGGTAATAACTCTTATTTATATCTCCTTTAAAATTCAAAGATATCTATGGTTATAGTAACAGTGTTTTATCAAGTAATTCCTTTAAATGTTTTATCACTGACATACTGCCTCTGGTTTAGTTAAGCATTACTGGTGGACATTCTCTCCACTAAACTAAGAACATAGCCATGTTTAAGTACTTGCAATATCTGCGGCTGCAGGGGCCCCCCTTAATCATCCTCAACTGTGTTGGGGGTCCCACAAAAGCTGCTGCTGGTTGTGGAAAAATGAGGAGAAAAAATGTATTAATTTCCTAACTACACTCTTTAACCTGAACAGGGCTGTGATGTGACCCTAATAGGATAACGCCAATAATGAACATGAGCAAGGCAAGCACTAGAGAGATCAGCAGCCCTGAGTGACAGATCTCAGTGCAAACCTTGGATTTTAAGAAGACACGATGCTTCCAATTTTCAGGGATGGTTTTTCTCTTTCTAGGAGTTTTATAAATACTGGTAAAACACCAGATAATATAACTCTCAACTTCTTTGCTGAAGAATTCAGCACAATGCCAAAAATAATAGAGGAATGAAGGCTGAAAATCAGGAACACATTTTAAATATTAATCTAATTCACTTAAAAAGTTATTAAAATAACACCTTTTTCATAGTCATGCATTTTTTGGACAGTAAGATGTATAAAACTCTTTCTGGATTTGACTGTAATCCTGAATGATTTATCAGCAAATCAAACTTTTTACAAAGGATAGAGCAAAATTAGGGAAGGTGTATGAAATCAGGGACAGTGAGTATGCATTATTCCTCAATGAGGTAAGTAAAAGTACACCTGCTGCTGTTTGACTGCTAGACTGCAGTCACTGATCTGGTGTGGAAGTACCAGTGTTGTACAATGTATTGCTATTTGCTGAAATAAGTATTAATTAGTATTGTTATGGCTTATGCTTATGTGTGTGCATGTGTATATATATATATATATATATATATATATATGTGTGTGTGTGTGTGTGTGTGTGTGTGTGTGTGTGTGTGTGTGTGTGCGTGCGTGCGTGCATGCATGTGTGTGTGTGTGTGTGTGTGTGTGTGTGTGTGTGTGTGTGTGTGTGTGTGTAAAAATATCACTGATGTTTATGTTTGCATATACCCAATAAGCCATGACACACACATTCTCCTGGCTATCAGTAAAAGTGCAGCTAACAAGTAATTATATTTCAAAAGTAAGGAATAAAATATATCACAGAACATTCAGACACACAGAGCTTCACTTCCCAGACTATATAAATGGATTCAGGAGCCTCCCTTTATCATCCTTGACTGTGTAGGGGCCCCACAAAAGCTGTTGCTGGTTGGGGAAAAATGAGGAGAAATAAATGTATTAATTTTCTGATTAAACTCTTTAAACTCAATAGGGCTGTGATACGACCCTGTTAGGATAAAACTGATAATGGTCTCTGCTCTCCACTGCACCCATTCTAAAACCAGGTGGATTCTGTCTGCTGATAAACAGCTGGCCATGACTTTCTCCTTAGGCAAGCCTGTGAGAGGGACATCAGTGTGGCCCACAATGGAGTCTCTAATGACCAGAATGTTGTATTGTGTGGTGGCTTGCCTTATGGGATTAAAAGTGGAAGCTCCATGAGATGTGGCTGCATGTGTTGATGTGGATGTTTTAAGGGTGTGTTTGAGGTTGTTGAGGGCGTTTGTCATGGGTGCTTCATCTTTGGGGTCTAGGAAGTTTACATTTAAGTGCCTAGCATATGTGGGTCTGTGTCTGGTTCATGCTGTGTGTGATGGGTGCAGCATGTGTACTACTGACAACCTGAATGACATTGAGTGCTTTTATGTGATGGCTTTGCCTCTAGTGACACTGTGTAAATACATATTTAATGTACCGTATCAGTTTGCTTGAGAATTAGTTGGTTGTCAAAGAACATGAGGCGTACATTACACCTTCCCTACTCAGCCTGCTGTGGTAACTATGTGAAAAAGAATTTGATACTAGCTTCTTAGACTTTTATATCAGCATAGCTGAATCTGTACATATAGTATGGGGCAGACATGAAACACTTTCACTGGAAAGTCTGGGATATACGTGGAAGTAAGTTACTGCTGCCTTTCACTCATGGCTGTCTACGGATCATGCATTACCTAGGCTGCTGGGCAAACTAAATAAACTGAGTGCTACTTGTCTGCAAATTTCAAGTTTTTATGTGGCAATCTCAACAGTATTTATATCAGGACTACATGAAACACACGAAAATATGCAATGTTTCTGCAACACTTGCCACCTAAAAATCAGCCCACACATCTCTGCATGCACATATGAATGCAAACCATCAAAAGCTCCCTGTTACATGCAGAATAATTGATTACAACTTGAAATAAATGTGTTTTTTTCCTTAGCAGCCAGAAGTATCCCCACCAACTGCATGTTCATACGTACTAGGGAAAAGTAGAAAAGCCCCCAAAATAACATATATCGATCTTGGGCTTTTTTTGCTCTTTTTTCATTTCTCCAAATGTTTAGGTTTACAAGGAGACTTGGGCTATGAAATTAACTTAGCTGACCTTTGTTTTCTTTTTGTATATACAGTTGAAGGGATTATCTGCCTTACTTAATTAGGTTATTGCATTATGTTAACTGTTTTCAGGTGTCACATCCTTGTTTATGTTGCCGGTCAGGTATTACACTTCAGGATTCATCAAGGGATCTATTATGAGTGGACAAACCCATTTATCACTTATCATCGGTGTGAACTACTTTGTTTTATCTTCTTATCCGGTTGCAATTTGGAATACTCTGTTATCAGTAAAGCAAATCTTCCTACAGAGTCTCTAAGAATTCTATACTTTCATTTCCTGTGTTGTCATATCCCTGCTGTTTTTGCTTCCATTCTATTATGAGTGTTGCAGACTCATGAGCAATCAAACCAAGAAGTTCAGCAACATTTCTTGATAATCATTGTGGACAGTTGTTGTTTTAACTACTGGGAATGGTATACTGCTGTTTTTGTAACAGTCTAGTATATAAGATTTTCATCTTGCTTTTGTTGCAGGGGTTCTCCAGCATTTTTAGAGGAAGGGATACTAAGCTTGTACTATTTTGTTATTACATTATTGTGTTTTTTAAGCATTGTAAATAACTGAGCTACTTCAGTTCCTGGTTGCTGTAATGACAAAAAGGCACAACTGCAAATGTATGTAACTAAACAGTAAAAATGGACAAATGTAATACTGGCAAAATAAAGCCAAATTTCCAGTATATGTATCATGTCCATAGCTCGACTACATTTATGGTCTAGCTGTTACGGTTGCACAGCGTTGGGGAGGGTGGAATCCTTTGTTTTACTGTAAAACAAGATGGCTGATGTTTGTGCAGCCTTAGTGTATTTCATGTACCAGCTGTAGTTACTCTCTTCCCTTTCCTCTTTCTTTATTAACACCCTTCCCAGTTCTAACCATTAAGAGATTCTTCTGTCATTCCTAAGTCTTACTCTTCCACCTTCTTGCCCCCCTTATGTTTCTGTCAGACCCCCATAACTCATTCTTTTGCACCCATCATCTTCCTTTATTCTTATTATTATCAGAGTTATTGTAATTCTTAAGTCTTGGTCTCCCCAGTACCTTTCTAATACTTTTCTGTCATACTCTGTACCTTTATTCTTCACAGCCACGTCATTCCTTCGAGATCTCAAACTTCCTAAGTCCTTTTTTCTCCCCACTCTTGTCTTTCCCTTGTACTTTTCTAACATACTTCCTACCTCCTCTGTTGTCCATTCCTTAACTATTCTTTCCATTAAAAAAACTCTTGGAGGCAGCATCAGTTGACTCAGTACTTTTATACCTTTCTTTTGGTACTTGAAATCACCTATAGCAACCAGTTGCAGACATCACTGAAATCATTAATCTATTTACCAAGTAGACCACCAGGTTTACTTCCAAAGTACTTGCTATTCTTTAAGTATACCAAAGCCATATATTTGTATCTGTATTCAAACTACATTTTGCATATTACACTGCTCCTCTCATTTTTATCAGTGTGTTAGTCATATATACCAAATAAAAGGCAGCCTTCACTTTGACCATTATTTTCCAGATTGGTTCTCTGCTGGGGTGCTTTCCATGTGATGAATGCATGCCTGAGTGAGTTTTCAAATGGTGTTCTTGTTTTTTCCCACATATCATAACAAGAAGTTGGGGGATGACATAATGGTTAAGGTCTTTACGTCACAGACACAAGGTACAGGGTTTGATTCTCACCTGTGAAGGTAATTGACTAGATATAAAATGGCCCACAAGGGCAGCTAGCCTAGTACTTATCTATGAACATCTAAATAAACAAGCTGCAACATGATTTTAGGCCAGGTCATGATTTAGAAAAAGTCCTTACTAGTGGTACTAGTTTTATGGCTCATCATTGTACCAAAGATTTTAATGTTGTTGCAATGTTCCTCACTTTTAATAAAGCCTTCTGCAATGTAGATGAGCTTGTGTTAATACATCCTCTATCAGAGGAGGGTACTAGACATCAGCTCCAATACCTGGTTTCAGTACTACTTACCAGTAGGATGCAGCCTGTTAACAGGCAAATAAGCAGTTGTGACCTATTTCTATCTGTTCCTGTGAACTTTGAGGATCTGTTTTTACAGCTGATTGCACCATTTACATACATGTCAAAGCATAGTGTTGAGGTCACACATGTCCAATATGTTGGTGATTCAGCTCTGTTCAACTAAGTTAATTAGAAATGGATCTCCTAAAAATAAAATTCGAACTGGATTCAGCAAGCGCTCAAGCTTGTTGGCTAAAGGCATGCTGTTGCTAACTGATAAGAATATGTAAGATAATGTTTTTGGTATGATGTACCCATGAGATATATTTCCGGGGATAGAGAGAGTTTCCTCTCTTGCCACTTAACCTAAAAAAATGCACTTTATTCATCTACTTTTACTGTGTTTGTGTTTCTTCCTACTATACCTTATTTTGCTTTTGCTGCTTGTCCTTAAAAATATTCCATTGCATTTATTCTGCTGCATTTGTTACTGTTTGTTAGTAGCCTGATTAAATTGCAACTTTTAATCTAAGCTTTTGGTTTAAGCACTTGAGCTTCAGGCCAGTTGTTCTGTATTAGGAAGATTTGTGGTCTATACTCTTGTGACAGGAGTGGTAGCTTACATCCTTCTAAGTTGGAAATTGCTGGTTGAAGGCTTAGTGTGTCTGCTATCCTAAAAGTGTCTTAGTTCTGGTTTAAGTACTTAGGCTTCAGACCAGTTAATTTACATTAAGCAGTTTGTGGTCTACACCCTTGTGGGAGGAGATGGTACAGTCTGCCCTTCTGAGTTGGGAATTGCTGTTTGAAGGCTTATTGTGCCTGCTTATTTGAAATGCTTTTTCTGAAATTGGTGCACGTTGTTTGCTGTAGCATAGATTAGATTCATAACTGCTGAATCTAGCTTTGTTTGTATAACTTGAGCACTAATCCAGGCCATCTTTTTTGGAGAGGATTCCCCTGCGGGGTTCCTATTAGTAGACTGAAGACGCATTTTTTCAAATGCGTCTTGGTCGAACTTAAAAGACTGAAACGGCAAAATATTGAAGCAGCTTTTAAGTGAATTCTTTCTCTGGGAAAGAATTTGCTTGGCCACTTCATTACTTTGCCATTTTTGGCACTGTAGTGCGGTCTTGAAGTTGGTATATTTAAGTAGGGGGTTGGGGGTGCAGCCCCCCACTTAATGTAATGTCTAAAGTGTTTTTTTCTTTTTTCTTTTTGTTGGAACAGCAATTTTTTTCCCTTGGAAAAATTCTGACAGTTCAACATTGTAAGCTTCGCTTACATTGGGTTGATTAATCACCATTTACTTTTTTAAGTGTTCAGTGATCTAATATAGACCCCCCCCCCCCCACGCAATAGTGGCAGGAGTGTGCAGTTAGAACCCATCTGATTTGAAGGTTGCTGGAACAGAGCTCAATGTTGAGCTTTTTTTTTTTTGGTTAACTGGTTAATTTGTTTAAATCAGTTTGCTCTTGCTTGCTGCTGTTTATATTTAAGTGTGTATCTGTTTTTCTGTGTTAAATTTACCTGAACAGAGTTTAAATATCTTTAGCATAGTCTGGTTACAGGTTTTGCTATATCCAGATCTATTTGTGTGATTCCTGTGTTTCCTGCTATGCCATCTTGTGTTAACTGGGGCCTGCCTGCACTTAGTGGGAGTAAGTGAACTGGTTGGAACTGGTCTGGCATAGGGTGTTTAGCTAAGAGCTCAGGGACAAGGGTTGATTGGTCAGTTCCAGTGTTTCTACTTTACTTTCACTTTTGTGGTATTTAAACCTTGTGTTTGCAAGGATCTGTGCTTGTTTGCACATCGTGCACCACTGCTGCGCTGTTTTAACCCTTTTTGAGGTATCTCAGCTGCATTTTTCCCTTACCAGCACTCCTGTGTAAGTGAGGCCCTCGCTTGCAGATACTGTATTGATTTTATCCTGCCCTACTCACACCTATAGGTACTCTACTCATAGTACCCACTCTACTATCCCTGACCTCTCTTCCACAGATTCTGACAACCAGGGATGGACAATTTCCTGTGGTTTCTCTTGCTAGTCTGGTTGATATGGGCATCCTGAGACAATGTAGTAACTGCCTTATGTACACAGATAACCTGCTACTACTACCACCTAGGAACACAATAAGTGAGAGATGCAGTTACATTAAGAACCTAGAATCCTTGCTGTCTCAGTCACAAGCCAGTACATCTGGCACTGAGAAGGTTGCCTGCACAAACACTACAAACACCACCCACACCTGTACAACACACTCCTACATATGTGGAGGTTCTCAACAAAAACATACCTAAACAAAAGAGACTTTTAAAGCAAACATACACACACACATCACAACCCACAGCACCAAGCATCACACATAGTACACATGCCTGTGTCTCACAGCCTCTAAGACCTAGCCACAAACCTAACATAATAGTCATTGGAGACTCTATCGTGAGACACACAGATGTGCCCCTCACCAGGCTAGACAAGGAGAAAGTCACTGTAAGTTGCTTGTCAGGTGCTAAAATCTGCCATATCACACATGCACTCAAGTCTCTTAACAGGTACTGTTATGACTCTGTCATAGCCCATGTTGATGTGAACGACTTGAGACATACCTCTGTGGACTATATGAAGAGAGACATGATTGAGCGCACTGAATATGTGCCCCAGGTAGGTATGTCCCTAGCCTTAAGCAGCATCCTACTGTCACCCAGAATGATGCTTCAATACAAACAAAAAATGATTGACTTTAACCATTGGCTTAGTTTCTGGTGTCATTCCAAGGGGATACAGTACCTGGCAGCTTGAGAGGACATGATTGACAGACCACGATGTTTTGCCAGAGATGGCCTTCATCTGTCTCCCTTGAGGTTCAGGCTTCTGGCAAAGGCCTGCCTTCCCCATAGTGCCTTTTTTTAGGCAAAGTCATAAGCACAAAATTACCAACATGAAAAATTCTTCTAAATATAATTTAAAGGTCATGCTGCGAAACACTAGGAGTCTTAGCATGAAAGTGCACTTATTACAAGTATTCCTTACCCTGGAGGATGCTGACATTTTTGCAGTCACTGAAACCTGATTCAAAGCTGTGGAGAGCACCCCAGCCTTAGCAGGTTATTCATCCTACCATATCTTCAGACCACAAACAGGAGGGCTACAATGCCACAGGAGGTGGAGGTTCAATATTTATCAAAGACATACACACCTCCTGGCTGGTCAAACACTATGATGTACAGGAGACACTCCAAGTGCAGTTAACTGTTTAGAAAACACCTGTTCAAATCATAGCTAGCTACAGACTCCCCAACCATGACTCAAGATGCCCACTCCACCTATCTGGACTTACCTGAATCCTTCAAGATTCAACCCTCTACCCTGATTCTGGGTGACTTTAACTACCCAACCATAGAGTGAAAGACTTATTCGCACCCAAGCATGAACACCCAGAGATCTCATAAATTTGTCAATGCCAATGCATTGGATCAGCTGGTTGACACCTCTATGAGAGGGGAAAATATCCTGGACCTGGTACTAACCAACATGAGTAGCCACTGTAGCACCCCTACAGTGTCATTCTCCTTGGTAAGATCTGACCATAAAACGATCACCTTCAAAGTCACCATCTCCCTTGACCCCCTTCTTGTCAGAGACAAACAAAAAAACTCTTCCAAAGCTGACTACAATCTCCTGACAGCAGATATAAGCAACTTCTCAGCCACCGTCCCTTCAGTAGGAACTAGCACTAATGTCCAAGCCTACACCAAAACACCAAAACCCAACAGCAAAACCAGTCTGGAGACCACCACAGCACAGCAAATAGCAACCCCACGATAAGGTAAACTTAAACCACGATTTATTAACGTGCAAACAATATAAAATATATCACACACGTTTTCGTCGATCAGCACGACTTCCTCAGATAAAATCACAAAGCACACTGTGATTTAAATAATACACATATTAAACAGTGATTAATCAATCAATTATACAATAATATAATTAACCAAATTTGTAAAAAAGATATCTTAAACAACCATTAAAATACAATAGGTATACATAATGCTTATGGAATACTAAAATAATCATACTGAATAGAATTACAGTTTGTTATTGATCTCTCTTAGTCGCAACTGTGTGGTTGTTATTTTAATATATGTGAAATTAAAACCATGAACCAAAATAAATAATTAAATAAGTAAATAACCTTGGTTCAAAACATACATTTTTATGTTATTAAAAAAACATTAAAATATGTATAATTTATATATATTGAAAGCATGTATTAAATACGCCTTGCTTTAAGCTTTAAGTAAGGTACAATAGAAATAAATTCATTTAACCCCGGAGCTTGGTTGGACTCTAAGAGGATCTGCCAATAGGTCTCCCTATGAGCTAACCTGGCCTCCCAGGGTCCACCTCTTGTGTCCTTAGGGACAGTTTCTACTACAAAATACAGAAATTTTACTCCCTCACATTCAGTGGTATGCTTGAATAATGCATTTTTAATGTTAGATTTAACTATATCGTATTGATGTTCATATATGCGTCTTTTTAATTGTCGCTCAGTTTTGCCGATATAGAACGCCGGACATATTTGGCATATAGCCAAGTATACTACTCCGGTGGACAAACAGTTGGAGTACCCTGTGGCCTTGATGTCCCTGTTTCTACTCTCCAGGTATACATGATTATCCTGGACTAGATATTTACAGGATGAACAATGCCCACATTTGTATGTTCCGATTCTCTTACGGGAAGGTTGAAATGTAGTCTCATGCTGTTCCAGGACTCTTTTCATGTTAAATCCTCTTCTATATATAGTCTTTAATTCCCTGTCCTTAAATGAATTTAAATCTGTAAGTTCCTGAAACATTTGCCATTCTTTCTCCACTATGTTCCTAATATGAGGAGCGTTGATGCTAAAATCGGTGATGAAAGTAAAATTACCCGAAAACATCCCCTCTGTATTCTTACGGGAACAACCGTCAGTCTCTCCACACCTCTTACCCAAAATGGGACTAAATCTGGTATTACGTGCAGCCATGACTTCATCTTGTACTGATTGCACCAAATCAATAGGGTAACCTCTTTCTAAAAATAAAGATCTCAGGGTGTCACATTCTACTCTAAAGTCCACATCCAAAGAGGTCATCCGTGAAATTCGGACAAACTGTCCCTTAACGATTCCTCTTTTTTGAAAACGTGGGTGCGAACTCAGGTAATGTAGATAACTGTTGGCGAAAGTAGGTTTTCTATAGATACAAGATTTTACCCCTTTCCCTTCCTTAGTAAGGGTCACATCCAAGTAATTGACACTTTGATAGGATATTTGGTGGGTAAATTTTAGGAAGGTCGTAGTAGTGTGTATATACTCAATGAAGCTTTCAATGCCCTCCACTGGTCCGTTCCAAAAAATGCATATGTCGTCCAGAAATCTGCAATAATAGTTCCAATTGTTAGAAAAGGAACTATTCATAACAAATTTCTTCTCCCACATGTACATAACGATGTCAGCATAAGTGGGGGCACAGTTAGCCCCCCATGGAAACTCCGGCCGTCTGTTGAAAATATTCACCAGCAAAGAAAACAAAGTTGTTTTTCAAAACCAATCCTAATAATTCAGTAACAATATGGATGTCGTTATTGGTAATATGAGGACACTCCCACAAAGCTTCCTCCACCCATTCCAGTCCTATGTCACTAGGAATGACTGAAAAAAGATCAACAACAAAAAAGATCAACAACATCAATTGTTAGGAATACTATTTCTTTTTCAAATAAATGGGTGTGGATGTTACGTAAAAACGCCCATGAATCTTTAAGAATGTAGTCCTGCCTTCCCCACAATTCCTTGAGTTTCCAGTCTAGGTATTAGGAAATGTTGTGTGTCTTAGACCCTTGAGCAGCTACAATGGGTCTCAAGGGTGGGTCCTGAGGATTTTTATGTATCTTGGGCACCCCAAAAATAGAGGGTACCCTAGGGTCAGGGTTATTAAGGTAGGTATAGGTATCCATTTATATGACCTCCTGATCAACCAGGTCTTTGATTGCCAAATCTATTTTGTGGTAGGACAAATTAATTTCATTGATGGAGGCAGATGTATACTTGTCATAGTCATTTAAGATGTTATACATCTTTGCCTGATACAGGTTTTGATCCATTAATACAGTTCCACCGCCCTTGTCTGGTTCCATAACTCTCAAGGAGGAATCTTTACTTAGTTCTTGTAGTAATGTGTTTTCTTCCAGGCTTAGATTGGCCACATATTTGTCTTTGGCCAATTCCTTCCTAAATTTTGTCTCAATTCTGTGTTCCAAGTTCTTAAGCTGTGGATGGAGTGGGGGGTTAAAAGTACTAGATTTTCTTAAGTGTAGACTGGGGATCCCAGATGTAGCTCCCAGTAGGTTTTCCAAATTAAGCTTGCGAATAAACAGTTTCAAATCCAGGATGGTATGTACTAAATTGCTACGTCTGTTAGGGACAAATTTGAATCCCTTAGTAAAAAGCTGGAAACAAGCGTCAGAAACTGGGAAATCACTATAGTTGTAAATATGATAGTTGTCCTTAGTATGCATAAAATATTCACCTAAAGGGGTTATAACATGTTGTTCTACTTCTACCAGTCCTGTCTCCTGTTTTTCTTCCATGCTCGGGCTGGCCCCCCTCCCCCTCTCCGCTCCTGTGGGGCTCTGTCTAAAGGGTGATGGTCCTCTGTAGACTGGTGTCCCTGCTGACGTATACGTTCGGACCTACGGGGTAAAAATTCCCCCTTGTACCCCTCTCCCTGTAATTGTTCTGTAGAAAACACCTCACCCTCCTGTTCATCCAAGACTATAGGATCTGGAACGTTTCTATTAACTGGATATTCACTGTTATAGTTATCAGTGTGCCATCTGTTGTGTGGGGGGTTAGGATACTACCGCCCTTCTTGATACTCTAAAATATCCCTCCTTAGCTTCTTATATTTGCAATTGAGCACTGTTTCACAGTGTTGGTCAACTCCCCTCCTTATATCATAATATTTGGCAGCATCAAATAATAAATCCTCAGTAACACATTTATGGTAATGAGAAATATCATTTTGTAGTTTTAAAATTTCCTTACTGTTTTTCTTCACAATAGCCTTAACAATACTTAAACCACATTGATCAAAAACTGCAATTAGATCCTTATGAAATTCACTACCAGAAAACACCTGGTTTGGATATTTATACACTCTCAAACCTTTAGGCACAATGCCTTTGCTGAGGCATTCAGTCAGATACAGATTGTCCAGTTCCAGCATTTTGTATCGGTAAAGAGCATTTTCAAGGAGGCGCTGTGTTTCTAAATAATTGCGCCTGCCCCCTGCATGGCTGGCCCCCTGCTCGTCGTATAAAAATTTTGGTTCGGTGTGTATCCATTCCAAAAAGGTCGATGTGGGTGGAGTATTCCCCTCATTAGAACACCGAGGTGGATCCGCGGGTGGATGTGAAGCAGTTTCACGTAAAACTGCTGGAGTACAATGAAAGTCAGTTCCGTTACTGTTTTCTTTCTCCGTATTGACTTTAGGGCGGTCTGTACCAAGTAAGTCAATGGCTACAGGTGGAGACATTTTGGAATTGGTAACCAATTTCAGAATTTCCCGTTGTTCCACGATGATGTTGTTTATACCTTGACCTAAAGGTGTTAGAAGATTGATAAGGGCTGTAAGTTGACCCGTGAGCTGCCCAAAACTGTCCCTTTTGGACCTGTATATGTCGGCAGAGTTAGACCTCTGTCCATCGTGCAAAGTGGAAGAGCCCGGACTGGCTTCCATAACTGTATACACCAAGATTATGAAACGCTGTAAAAACTCTCGAAACACCAAAACCCAACAGCAAAACCAGTCCGGAGACCACCACAGCACAGCAAATAGCAACCCCACGATAAGGTAAACTTAAACCACGATTTATGGGATTAGCTGGTTGACACCTCTATGAGAGGGGAAAATATCCTGGACCTGGTACTAACCAACATGAGTAGCCACTGTAGCATCCCTACAGTGTCATTCTCCTTGGTAAGATCTGACCATAAAACGATCACCTTCAAAGTCACCATCTCCCTTGACCCCCTTCTTGTCAGAGACAAACAAAAAAACTCTTCCAAAGCTGAATACAATCTCCTGACAGCAGATATAAGCAACTTCTCAGCCACCGTCCCTTCAGTAGGAACTAGCACTAATGTCCAAGCCTACACCAAAAAACTATATGAGCACCTATATAGCATGGACTCAGCAGTACCTGACAGGACCAAATCATCTTCCTCAAGAAAGAGTAAACCTGTTTGGTGGACAGCAACAATAAACAGACTCTGTAATAAAAGGAAAAAATGATGTCCAGGACAAATAAGGAGCAGGTGCCAAGTTGGGAGCAATCTTTCCTTTATATGAACAAGCAAATAAGGTCACTGGTGAAATCCTCTATGGCTAACTTTGAACCAACAGAAAGTTCAAGAAAAGGATCCTGCGATACATAAATGATGTGAAGAATTGTGTCAAGATTAATGCTTTGGCGAATCATGCTATGGAATACAGAGGTCACACTTTTAAGTTTATGGCTCTAGAGAATTTGAAAGAGAACTTAAGAGGAGGAGACATTCTGAATAAAATGAAGATAATTGAAGTCAAATTAATAGCTGATTTGAGGGCAGATCAGAAACCTGGCTTGAATGCAGTACTCCCGCTGAAACTAATACTGAAAGGGCAGTGTTCCTATTGAATAGAGATAATTGGCTCAAATGAAGGAGTTTGTCTGCCTCTGATGTTACGATTGGTCCTATTGTTACTTTGAAATACCAAGGGAAATGGAGTACATTTAGGATCTGATGAAGGCTATATGCTGAAAGCGCTTATCCGTTTATGTATTCTTTGGAGTTCAAGTGGCAGTATTCAGTGTGTTTTTTGGTTCTAAAAGTTTTATTAAAAAGGAGATTTTATAAAAAGGAGATTTTATTAGTTTCCGTGGTGGCTCATCTAAACATATTTCTGTGAATAAGCAAATAAGGTCACTGGTGAAATCCTCTAAGGCTAACTTTGAGTCTAAATTGGCCACATCCACTAAGGACAATCACAAGGCCTTCTTCACATATTTCTGCAATCTCAAAGGTAACACCCAAATCTGCTCTGAACTGGTGGTCAATAACACCACATACACAAATGCTGTAGATATAGCTAACCTACTGGCAGACAGCTTCAGTGAAAACTTCACCCCCCCCGTACCCCAATCAGTAAATCAGGACATCCCCAGCACCTGCCTCCCTCCCTTCATCACCAGGGAGCAGGTGTTTAATGCCCTCTCAAAGGCAAAAAATACAGTTTCCATGTGACCTGTCAACATCCCTGGCTGTATCCCGCATGAACTCAGGCATGAGCTGTCAGCTCTATTAGGTACCCTATTCAACCAAAGCCTGAGCACCGGCTTCATCCCAGCTGAATAAAGGACAGCCACTGTGATCCCTCTACACAAAGGTGGAGCATCCACTGACCCAGACAATTATAGGCCCATCAACCTAACTGGCCTGATTTGCAAGGCCATGGAATGCATTATCATGGACCTTATAAACAAGGACATTGGCAACCTCCAAATGCTTGACCCCCCCCCTCGCCAGTTTGGTTTTGTCAACGGGAGATTGTGCCTATTAAACTTTGTTGACTTTTTCAAAACAGTCACCAAAGCCATGGACGAGGGGAAGATGGTGCACACCACCTACCTTGACCTAGCCAAAGCCTTCAACACTATTCCCCACTCAGGCATAATAGATAATTCTCTTAGCTCAGCATCAACCCATATGTTACCAGATGGGTAGCTAACTGGCTCACTGATAGAACCCACTCAGTCAAAATAGGGGAATCCACCAATAGTAGTATACCTGTAACAAGAGGTGTACCCTAAAGATCGGTCTTGGGGCCTCTACTGTTTGGGATATACTTTTCTGAGGTGCAAGCCAAAACCAGTGGTCTGTGGCTGGCCAAGTTTGCAGATGACTGCAAGCTGGGTGCTGTCTTATACTCCCCAAGTGATGTGAACATCCTTGAAGAGGGGCCTTACCCAAACAAATGACTGGTGCCAGAAGCATGGCCTCAAACTGAATGCCAAGAAATGCATTATTATCCCCTTTGGGGAAAATGGAGTCTCCACTAATTATTACATTAATAACAATGTGCTAAGCATGCAATCAGTCATGAGGGACTTGGGCACCCAGGTTGATAGCAATCTGACTTTTGACCACCATGTTGCCTCCATTGTACAGAAGGCTTTCTACATGGCCCACCTCTTTCATCCAGTAACAAGGAGGTCATAACAATCAAAAATGTCCATACCTAGACACCAGGAGGACTAGTACATGAAAAAATCCATTCCAACCATCCGGGCAACTCAGTTTATTCCAAATGTACAAAAAATGTACAAATGATCATTATTTAAAATCTCCAACATTTTCCCCTTAATATAGGATACTGTCCATAATTGCTACCCCTCCACCCTTATCGGGTTTTCTAACCCTAAATTTCAAAGATACTAATATAACAGGGGAAGATGACATTTCAGTGGAAAGTGCTAGACATATATATCAAAACTTTAGTATTTATAATTACAATGGCTTGGATATTGATAAAGTTTATTTTAGCTTATTAGCAAGGGATTTAAGTTTGTACCCAGTACTCATAATCAAATGACAAGTACTCTTATAGATTTGAACTCTTCTTGAGAAATAATGAGGGGTGGAATGGAGATAGTATTCCCATCAAGAGAAAGAGCACTTTTAACCCTCCCCTCCACCCACAGCTGAAGAACTTCGAAACTCAGGTAAAAATGGAGCTTAGGCAGAGTCACAACAAAGCTAAAAAGCACTATAATTTGAGTAGGGAAGAATACACATTATTGGATACCTTGAAGAATAACGAACATGTTAGGGTTATGAAACCCGATAAGGGTGGAGGGGTAGCAATAATGGACAGTATCCTATATTCAGGGAAAATGTTGGAGATTTTAAATAATGATCATTTGTACATTTTGTTGTACATTTGGAATTAACTGAGTTGCCCGGATAGTTGGAGTGGATTTTTTTGTGTACTAGTCCTCCTGGTGTCTAGGTTTGGACATTTTTGGTGATTTGTGCTGTTTTCTGGACACTTTTGCCTCATTGGTTTATTGTTTTGGTTCAAGGTCATGACATCCCTGCACTCCTCCCTTATCAGAACCATTATTGAGTACAATGCCCCCTTCAGCATGTACCTTGCCAAGCACATGCAGCAGCTGGAAAGACCACAGAGGTTCCTGACCAGGAAAGTTCAGGGTCTCAAACACCTGTCTTATACTTGATAGGCTAAAAGGCCTGTCTGTCTACTCAGTCTCATGCAGATTGCTTAGAGGTGACCTCTTTCTGGCATACAAGGCCATCTCAGACTCAGACTTGATGGAGTTGATGCATATCCATAAGTTAAACTCCACTCGCACAACCCGCACACAAGGCCTCAACCTGGTCTGTGACATTAATAGAACTTGTCGGTGGGATAGATTTCTGTCCCAAAGACTCCCCAATCTATGGAAAAGACTCCATCTCCATATCAAGCATAGAACCTCTCTAGCCCTCTTTAAGAGGAACCTGGATGACTGGATGGGAAACAGAGAATACACCCTGGGATCCCATCTGTGTCCCTGCTGGATAGGGGGAACAGGTGCTGACTTTGTGGGAACATGGGCAAAATTCTTGGCTAGGCTTATAAGGGCCTCCGGGCCAATAGCCTAGTATCATCCTATGAACCTACGAACCTAAATGCAGACCATTATAAGTTACAGGCGAACTACTAGAGCATTCTGAGAAATGAAAATACCTTCTGGTCACTAATGATTGCAGCCAAAACTTTCTTTAGCAAGACAGAGTTAGGTGACTGTAAGATGGTGTTTGAACTTTAGCTAGATGAGTTGATAGACAATGTCAGTAGTGACATCTGCCATGATATCCTGCAGTGAAACTTGACTTTTAGTTTTATGCTTGCTTCAGATAATGTAATATGAAGGGGAGATGCTGGGAAACAGATGTGAGGAGTACATTACTGAGGGAAGAATGACTGATCATTCTGTAGCTATCCTTGTGTTACCTGTAAGAAATGTGTATCGTGCCAATTATGCTTTTCTTACATTTGCAGAGTATGATTTATAGGTAAAATTTTAGTTGATTATCAAGAGTAACTCTGAGAATTTTGGCAGATGACAGCCGAGATGGCTACTAGTTCATATTGCATGTGTAACTATCTAGGGAGGGTGAAGAGAAATCATCAGAGGACATAACAGGGACAGATCTAGGAAAGAAAAACATTGGGTTTTATTTTAACAATATTAAGATATAGATTCATATTGTCCATCCATGCTTGAAGTGAATGAAAACAATCCTGACATTTAAAATTGATCATTTTAGAGAGAACCTTCCTACAGTACAACTGTGGAATCATCTCCATATTGCGGTTGTAAATTTCTAGTTTGACTGGCTATTCCATTTGAATTGAACATGAATAACAGAAAAGTAATTACTGTATAATGTGGAATGAAAAAAAGAAAAATTAACTGGGAGATGGGATGAAATAATTTCCAATTTATTGCTTAAATTCTGTTACTTTAACAGTTAGAACCAATAAACCACATTAGTGTGAGTTCTAATTTTTTTTAGAAAAGATTTTTTTATGGACCCTCTCTAACAATCAAGCCTTCCCACCAGTCATTTGATTGGCCTATTTGTTCCCCCTAAGATCAGAGTCCAATGACCCATTCACTTCCCTGAGGGAGAGGCTTGAGTGTGCTGGGAATGGTGTCATCATCCATTTGAGAAGATCAGTATTTTCTATTAAGTCCTAACTTTACTCTGCACTGCATGTAGATGTGCAATACAACACAATGCAGGTATCACCCCATTTATGCAGTAATATACCCCTATTTGGGGTCACACTCACACACCTACTTGGCACATGCTGATTTCCATTATCTCTAGCTTCACCAGAAGCAGTGCTGCGATGTCATGCCTCCCCAGTCTATTCTCCCTCCTCTCTTTCCTTGAAGAGGCAAGTGGGCACAATCCTTTGAGTCCTACCCTACCCTATACCTGGTCAAGATTACTAAGTGATCCTCGGTTTCCTGGACTGTAGTCATGGCTCTGTCCCCTATATCATACAGTCAGCAGATGGAGAAAGGAATGAGGACTACATCCACAGATCATAGACTTATATTAATGGAAACCGTGAACTGCCGTAAAATTATACTGTGCTTGGAAACTAAGCTGGGTAGCCTAGTTTGTGAAAGTAAGCTACACAGACCACAATAATGTCCTTTTTGGCAAATAGTACATGTTAGAAACAAAATTAAAGGGTTTCAGTCCACAGCTACATGCATTCATTGTTTTTGTTTTTGAACTCATAACTATAGTTGTATTACAAGTTATGTGACTCTATACACAAAAACATTGCATGGAGGTCATGTGAGTTATTCTCCTCCTAACTGTTGCTGTTATATTTTAATTGCACTTCTCTATCATTCACATACCTTAAAATACATAGATAACAATAGTATGTTTCAGCATAATGCAGGATAAGTAATTACTTACATGGCCATTTACTAATCCTTAATGAATACAGAGGACTTTAACATGTGCTGTTTATATTGCTGCCCAACACAGTCCATGTTTTCCCACAGGTTATGAGTTGGCTATAGGGCATACGTGACCCTGACAATATAGTCAATGTATAGATGGGTCTATTATTCACATTCCACATACATTATTATTCACTATAGAATGAACAGTATAGCCTCTGGTCTGTGTGCACTGGAATTCTGTAGCAAGCTAGGAGATCTTTTTTTTTCCTTTTGGTGATACCATGTCCCAGACTGACCACACTCTAGAAGGTCACTTTAGCTTCACTGATGTGTAAACTTCTTGGTTCACTGATGCCATTTGGATGCACCTATGCCTCTTGTCTTCTACATTGAATACTATACTGACTGTGCCTGCCATTGGCCAGGTATCTACAACACCATGCATTCTCATTTGCTCCAAGTAGACAGTTAGAAAAATGTTGGTGGATCTCTGTACCAAGTACAGAGACATGGATGGTTTAGCTATATTGCACTGTTCCCCCATCCACCCCCACCCTAAGCTAAGTGGCCTTAGATATCCTCTGTAGTTACACTGCACCCACCTAAGCCAGGCCAGTCAGTATCTAGGAATACCAACAAATAAAAAAAAGTCTTACCCTGCAAGTATTAAAACAAAAGAACATGCTCATCTGACAGAGTTGTTCAGTTGCGTGCTGGTATCTTCCCTGCCTGTGGGTCTTGGAGGTCAAAAATATGAAGATAAAAATAGTCAAGAAATGCAGGCAAAAGAAGCTGCAATGTTTTCAAATTTCTGCATTGTATGAGTTAAGCTTCTTTTGCCTGCATTTCTTGACTATTTTTGTGCTAGCTGAATTACTTCTCGGAAGAGCTTTCAGCTTTGAGGTCAGACTTCCTACTCTCTTAGAACCTCACCAGATGGAATAATTGGTGCAGGGCTACAACTGATGCAGCACTACAAAGGACCCAGAAGCCACTACCAGAACCACATCCTGGTTATTCCAGGGAAGTCATTGATCCAGTTTACACCAAGAGTCAACAATGCAGCTGGCTTCCACGGTTTTAACAGGTAACTGTTGGACTTTTTTTGTCTTCATACTCTGCAGGTAATGGAAAACAAAGCCTGGTCTACGCTGCCCAAGAAAAACAACCAAGAATATCATTCCATACTAAAAAATCAGCTACCCAAAACTGAAGTGACAGTAACAACTTAAGTATCTAATCCTAGTTTATCGACATCAGTTTCATATAGTTAGTAATCAAGGTATCTACCACACCCATTTCGAGTCACAGATTTCTACACAATATATAAATGTATCTTTTCCATCAAGATAATGTTTTCTACTTAGTTAATAGATGACCCAATCAGCATTCTTATCTTATGAGATATTTACCTAATTCAGACCCAGCTTTAAGTAGTTCATCAAGTGACCCCCCCCCACAAAATATCTGATTCAGTTAAAAAGATTTAACCAGTACACTCATTCAAAACAAGATGCAGCTTACATATATGTGGATTCAACTTTATCAGCCTGATGTAATTTAGATACATGGCTAAAATCTGTTAGTGTTAAAAGGAGAATTACTCTTTCAGGTTATTCTATGCTTAAAACTGAGAGATGCCACAATGGTGTGTATAGGGTTGCAATCTTATATAAGAACAACCTCCCCTGTCTCCTGGTTAATTTACAAATACATGATAAGGACTATTAGGAATTTGCCATGGTTAATGCTACATTAATACAACCAAAAGACTCTTGACTGCCTGTCTACATACCTCCAGGCTAGGATGTAAACATCACTGAATGGGTCCTAGACAAGATGTGTTCCTAAATCAACTCATGTGTATTATATTTGTTGATTTTAACACATGCTGTAAAATATGTACAGTAGACTCCAGACAAAGGTTCATAGGTAGTTAGTAGGTATGCAGTCCAGGAGACTGAGGAGCTCAGTTTCATAATAGCCCCAAAGCATTGTCTGGTTAAGTGACTTGCTCAAGGTCACACAGTAGGCAAAGGAGGCTGAGGAAATCAAACCCTTTACCACAGGAAGCAACTCGTTAACAGCTCATAGCTTTATTCCTCTGCACTAAACTGTCAGGCAGATACTCTCATCTGCACATTTAGAAAAATAAGAATCAGTACCTCATATCTGCCCTGGATTACAAATAAAATTAAGAAGATGGTGATCACTTATGACCATCTTTAAACAGAATATCACAAAAGAAAGCTCACTTCTGACCCATGTGATTTCTGTACAGAAAGAAATAAAGACAGTTATTCACAATTGTAACAAATATTGTTTTCTGTATAAACAACATTGGCACATAAAAATAAAAAATAAAGTTTTCCCAACTTCATTCAGTCCACCACCATCTCCTTTCCCACAGCTGTTCACAATTGCCTAGACCAGAAATTTCCATGACCAGAACTCAGGTTACTTCTTTTATTAACGACATGTAAACATGGTTCTTACTTTACAACCTGATGATCTGAAATAAAAGGAATATAGCTGTTGAGCATGTTTAGTATAACATTCCCCCACCACTATTTATTAAGCAGAAGATATGCAACAAAAGCTGCCAAAAATGGCAAGTTGAAGAGCTAAATTATCTGTGAGGTCAAACTACTGGACCATTAAAATGCAATTATGATGGCTTCAGTAACAAGGAGATATCTCTGTTCACTACTGCACCTCTTCATGAAATGTACCATCCTCCATAGCTCCCTCCTTATCACTGCTGCTCTCTGCAGTGACAACTTGTCTGTTAGCACTCATACTGGCCATGGGCTCAAAGGCAAGGGCTCTACTGGAAGCCTATAACTGCAGCATACGGCTTATAATTCTGAGTAACTGACATCTGTGATAAAGGATTGTCAGCTGTAACATTTAACTGTGGAGTGAATCAATACTGCAGTGAATAGATATGCAGTGGTATAAAGATGTTACACTGAAAACTGACTTGTAGGGAAAACTGTAGCAAAAAAGAAAAAACAGCCCAAATTTGCTCTGAATAGATGTAAAACCTGAGAAATTATTTTTACACTTAAAATCTTCATTTGAAGCTGAAAAGCCTGTCCAAATTTCCAAATGATGTATGGGAAATGGTGCACTTTTAGATATATCATTACAAGTGATATTTAATAAAGCACATAGAAATAAACATATAATGAGAGGATGGACAGCTACTTTTTGTATTACTTGACACCTAGGATCACCATTCACAACCACAGTGTACTGTGGTCAAAGGGATACCATGTATTAAGTATTTTTAATTAATTTAATTAATTAAGGCTTATAGTCTTGGCATCACAAAAGGTGGTATGCACAGATAAAAAAGCACAGAAAGTGGTAAGCAAAGAAAGAACAGCACAAAAAGTGGTTTTGAGTAGCACGGTACATTTGATTTACAGTTTAGGCACATTTTTTGGGGGGCATATTGAAAAATGGTCTCATTTATTCAAGAATTAATATTTTCAGGAGAAGTTGTAAGCCAAAGGTTTCACTTTTAGGCAACCTGCAGTATCTTGGAATTGATAATATGTAATATGGGGGATGTAGGAGGAACATTTGACTTCATGGGAATTTGGGGATTTTGCTTCTCACCTTTAAGGCATGTGCATGTTACTTGATAAAACTTTTTTTGGAAATGACATCACATTGGTGCACTGACAGTTAACGCTGAAAGCATTTGACATAGTCTTCATCGGTGCTGTGTACTGGTAAATGTGTTATCACAGGACATAGCTCGTAGAGCAGTCATACATTCAGTACTGGTAGGTACCAAAATTAACTGACTACCACATAGCTGACGTCCACAAACATTCACGTGTTTCATGTATCATGGATCAGAATACAGTGTATGTGACATAGGAATATGTAGGCACATATGATTGTCATGCCGCACAATCTTTACACTGAGTGAAGTGTACAGCATAACATACCAAGAGGTATGGATGTGCCTTCTACACAAATACACACATACACCCACACACACACACACACACACACACACACACACACACACACACACACACACACACACACACACTAACAATGTAAGACATTGTACCACTTAGCACCCATGGCTGTGATGCACTGCATACAGGTATGTGTAATATAAGGGAGATGAATAGAGGGACATGGTGGTGGTGAAGGCAAGTCAGTAATATGCAAATCATTTAACATACACTTCTGCAGATAACCTAGTGTCAGTACTATACATGCTATGGAATGGTACACTATGAACACAGATAACCTAGTGTCAGTACTGTATGTGCTACTGAATTGTACACTATGAACATAGCAAGATATTGTAATGTAAATAACACTATTGCAAAAAACACAGGCTAAAATATGAACACAGCAGCAGGCTGGATACCACACAGCCCATCAATGGATGAAACAAGCATGTATAATGTCTGGCAGCACATGCAAATGGATGGTAGAAGTCAGTACAAACTACATGCAGCTGTGCATGAATAGAAGAACAAACTGTACATTGCTGTCCTTGAGAAGCCGGTGCAGCACATATTACACAGGGCAGTATCACTACATTGCAGGCATGTGATCAATGTGTACCTCACATCCACAACAATCCCACCACTACAGTCTACACAGACACACACACACACACACACACACACACACACACACACACACACACACACACACACGCACACACGCACACACACATGTACATACATGCATATATGTATATATACACAGCGCACACACACACACACACACACACACACACACACACACACACACACACACACACACACACACACACACACACACACACACAAATAGGCTTATACAACAGTGCAATGGCATACAGGACTGTGGAGCAAAGTACTTATTTTTTTACAAAACCTACATATGTCTGTTTCTCCCACAGAGTAAGGAGATGTAAGGTATGATTAGGTATCTGTCCTCATTTAGGGATATAGTTTATCCCTGGTGTTGCACAAGAACAGAGCCAGCTTTTGGTTAAGAAGTCTTTCAGAATGAGTTTGAAGGATGGGAGGGAGGGTTTTGACCTGATGGATAGAGATAAGGAGTTCCTGGCCTTGGCAACATAGTATGAGTACAGACAATGCCTGCCAGATTTGATAGGTTTTGAACAGACAGCAGTTTTTATTCATTGGATTATAATGACCAACTAAGAACATAGCTGTGTAGAATATTATTTAGTGATGGACAAGCAGATGGATTATGTATAATTTTATAGGTGGTAAGAAGCTGTGTATATGTTAGTTGATGGGGTAGATCTCACCAATTTAGGATTTTTAGTGCTGTGTTAAGGCTAGGTGTATCAGAGGTGGGTTAAAATTGTTTTATCATGGTGTGGATGGGAGGAGACATGGCGTAGGAGTTATCCTGAAGGAACAGTATGCTAAGAGTGTTTTGGAGGTGAAAAGACTGTCGGACAGAGTGATGTTTATGAAGCTGGAAATTGATGGTGTAATGATGAATGTTGTTAGTACTTATGCTCCACAAGTTGGGTGTGCGATGGATGAGAAAGAAAAATTTTGGAGTGAGTTGGATGAAGTGGTGATGACTGTACCCAAGGGTGAGAGAGTGGTGATTGGAACAGATTTCAATGGGCATGTTGGTGAAGGGAGCAAAGGGGATGAAGAAGTGATAGGTAGGTATGGTGTTAAACAAAGGAATGCAGAAGGTCAGATGGTAGTGGATTTTGCGAAAAGGATGGACATGGCTGTGGTGAATACGTATTTTAACAAGAGGGAGGAGCATAGGGTGACATACAAGAGTGGAGGAAGATGTCTTTAGACAGTTTTCTCACTAATTCCATTGAGAGAGGTGAGCGTCTGCCTTTAAACAGGAATTCAACAGATAAAAATATGCCTATTTGGGAACAATGGGAGCATGAACGAAAGAAGCGTTTTCCTAATCCCTTTTCTTCCGTGGGTAGGAAAACTTCTTTACCGCTAAATGCTGAGCACAAATTACTATTTGAAAATCTGGAGAAAAAAATGTGGAAAGAAACGGCAACTTTTTTTAATATTTGTGGGCTACAAAGATATATTGACACAGAAACTACTCCGAGAGGTCTAAGGGTGTATAAAGATCCTACAACACCCTTTGACTTAACAATAGACACTGACATTGCCTTTCACAAGCGATGGGTTGCCTCTGCCCATAACTGTGTTACGGAATGGCTTCATATTTTGGTGGAGCGGGACCAACTGAAACAAACTGAGCTATGTACAGATATTAAGAAATTATGTGGTGACATATCTAAATGTGTGCCTGCTTCCACTTTAAATGACTTTTTAGTTCAAACTCATGATAAATTGAAGGAGTTTGAACTAACTTTAATAGAACGCAAGAAAGACAAGCTTGTTAGAGATTTGCGGGACTACGAAATGAATAAGGCTTTCATTCCGAGAGCCAATCGGAACAAAGGACGTAAACGAGTCAGATTTCAGGCAGAATCCAGTTATGCACGTCATCCTAACTCATCGGCGTCTGCCTCTGAAGGTGGTTTCACCTCTGGCGAGGAAGAATATAGAGATCCAGAGTTTCCTGGCTTACCGGCAGCTCAACAACCAGCAGGTTTTCGGCAAACGTTTCGTAATGAATCATTTCAGCCCTCCAAGAATTTGCAAGGACAGAAACGCCAACGGGAATTTATACAATATACAACATATGAACAGAATGGACAGGGGGGCCATAAGAGAGGTTAATGGTAACCCAGTTCAAAATTATAACAGTGACTATGTTGTAAATTTATCTAAATATACATTTAGTGATGAAGAAATTGCAGTTTTGAACCTAGGTTTGAAATTTATACCCACAGTTGTGTCAAGGCTACATGATTTAAAAACTGATGTGTATAAGTTTGGCAGGAAATTACATCTTAAGTATTTTTTCAGTCAGAGTAATAGCCAGTTTCAGGGTGATTCTGACAACAATTCTAGTGTCTCTTCTGATAGCTTCTACTCATGTACATCTGATGAGTTTGTTAATGCATATTCTAGGTTAAACACAGAAAAATACCTTCCAATAGTCATTTTACACCTCATGTTCTACACAGTGAAGTTTTGAATTTTGTGAAAATGGTTAACCATACTATTGAAACAACGTATAATTCATTTATGCGTAATAAAAGTAATATTAGATATAATATGACTTTTAAGGAATGGCAAACCTTGCTTTTGTTAAGCAAGAGGGATGACATAATTTTTAAACCTGCCGACAAAGGCAACAAATTGGTAGTTCTTGATCCTAATGATTATTTTCATATGTGCATGGAACATCTTAATGACATCAATACCTATGAAAGAGTAGACATTGAAAGTTACAATTCTGCTATTATGGAATATAAAAATCTTATATCTAAAGGTTTGAGACTAGGTTACTTCGTGACTAGTGATGTTAAAAATAAATTTCAAGTTGATGATTGTGAGATGGCTTATTTTTATTGTTTACCCAAAATACATAAAAATTTATTGAAACCATCTGGCAGACCCATTGTTTCGGGTCGCAAATATTTTTTACGTAATTTGGGTATTTTTTTACATCACTATTTTTCATCTTATGTCAAGGTATTACCCTCTTTTTTGATTGATGTATTTGATTTTCTTGATAAAATCAGAAATGTTAAATGGAATAACAACATGTTTTGGGTTACCATTGACATTAAGAGCCTGTACACAAGCATTAGCCACAGTTTTGGCATAGAGGCTATCAGGTTCTTTTTAGGTAACTCTCCTGTTACTGAATACATTGTGGAGTTAACTCAATTTTCTTTAACCAATAATTTTTTTGAATTTCACAATAAGCTATATCGTCAGAAACAGGGCACTGCCATGGGGGCTGCCTTCGCCCCCATGTATGCAAACATAGCCATGGGTCTGTTTGAGCTTGAGTATATATATATATAGACATGAATTTTATCATAAACATGTCATTAAGTACTATCGATATGTGGATGATTTAATTTTTTTAGTGGAAGGTGAACAGTCTTTGGCCCATCAATTTTTTTGTTGATTTAAATTCTAACAGATTTTCCTTAAAATTTGAGGGATTAAAGATAGATACTTGTGTTCCCTTTCTTGATGTCAAACTGGAAATTTTGAATGGTCATGAGTTAATCACCTCAGTAAATAGAAAATTTACAGGTACAACGCAATATGTACATAGTTCTAGTGGTCATCCACCACATACCATTGATTCTCTACCATATAGTGAAATGTTGCGTATTAATAGATTATGTAACAATCAAAATATATTCTATAGAGAATTAAATTTGTTATATGATTCATTTTTACAAAGGGGATATTATGAGGCTACATTAAAGGAGAGCTATGGAAAATTTTGTAGAAATATTGATGGACAATATAAATACAATAAAACATATAGGAAGCAGGACGATGTAATGACTTTGAATATTAGTTCAGATGATAAAGAAACCATGTACTTTGTTACTAAGTACAGCTGTTTTACTGGTGAATTTATTAAAATAGTCCTTCAATTTTGGAATTATTTATGCTCTTTGAATAATGTTAAAACCTGGTTAAATGCTGATTTAAAATTTTCATATTGTAGGGGTAGAAGCATCAAAGACATGTTAGTAAAAAGTAAATTTAATTTTCCAAGTGATGCTGTATATCATCATCTTATAACTAGGGGCACACATAGGTGTGGTAAATGTAAAGCCTGTAAGTTCGTTGTTCCCTCTTTTGAATATATCAACAGTATTGCTTTTCAAGTTAAAAATTCTTTCAATTGTTGTACAGAAAGGGTTATTTATGCCCTAAGTTGTCCTTGTAAGAAGTTTTACATCGGAGAGACCAAGAGAGCCTTTAAAATAAGGCTCTTGGAACATGTCAGGGATATTGCTAACAAAAAAGAAGAAAGTCCTGTAGCAATGCATTTTCTACAGTGTCACAATAGTAATTTTAATTGTTTACATGCAACTATTTTAGAACAAATACCAGATTATAAGTATAATTGTTCAAATATAAAATGTTTGTTGCAACAAAAAGAAGCTGTTTTTATTTTAAAGTTTAAAACTTTATTTCCTGAAGGTCTTAATGAAGATTTTAATTGGAGAATGCTTATAAATTGAATTATGGTGTCTTTTACTATTAATTGTATAATTGTTTCAATCAATGCATTATTGTGGTGTGTATATATATGTGAATAGAATTTTAGTCATTTGTACTCCTTGAAGGCTTAGGCCGAGACGTCAGAGAGAGAGAAAAAAAAAAAAAATTTCTGCAATAAATTGTTCTTTGGTGGATCCTTTTTCGTTGTTTCTTCTATGGCGTAGGAGTTATCCTGAAGGAACAGTATGCTAAGAGTGTTTTGGAGGTGAAAAGACTGTCGGACAGAGTGATGTTTATGAAGCTGGAAATTGATGGTGTAATGATGAATGTTGTTAGTACTTATGCTCCACAAGTTGGGTGTGCGATGGATGAGAAAGAAAAATTTTGGAGTGAGTTGGATGAAGTGGTGATGACTGTACCCAAGGGCGAGAGAGTGGTGATTGGAACAGATTTCAATGGGCATGTTGGTGAAGGGAGCAAAGGGGATGAAGAAGTGATAGGTAGGTATGGTGTTAAACAAAGGAATGCAGAAGGTCAGATGGTAGTGGATTTTGCGAAAAGGATGGACATGGCTGTGGTGAATACGTATTTTAACAAGAGGGAGGAGCATAGGGTGACATACAAGAGTGGAGGAAGATGCACACAGGTGGATTATATCTTATGTAGGAGGGCCAGTTTGAAGGAGATTGGAGACTGTAAAGTGGTGACTGCGGAAAGTGTAGTTAGGCAGCATAGGATGGTGGATTGTAAGATGACGTTGGTGATCAAGAAGAGGAGGAGGAGTGTGAGGGCAGCACCAAGGATCAAATGGTGGAAACTGAAAAAGAGTAATTGTGAGGTGGAGTTCAGGGAAGAGTTAAGACAGCCACTGGGTGGCAGTGAAGAGTTACCAAATAGCTGGGTAACTACAGCAGAGCTAGTAAGGGAGACGGCTAGAAAGGTGCTTGGTATGACATCTGGACAGAGGAAGGACGACAAGGAGATGTGGTGGAATGAGGAAGTATAGGAGAGTATAGAGAGAAAGAGTTTGGCAAAGAAGAAGTGGGATTGTCAGAGAGATGAAGAAAGTAGACAGGAGTATAAGGAGATGAGGTGCATGGCAAAGAGAGAGGTGGAGAAGGCTAAGGATAAGGCATATGAAGAGTTGTATGAAAGGTTGGACACTAAGGAGGGAGAAAAGGACCTGTACTGATTGGCTAGACAGAGGGACCGAGCTAGGAAAGATATGCAGCAGGTAAAGGTGATAAAGGATAATGAGGGAAACATACTTACAAGCGAGGAGAGTATGTTGAGGAGATGGAAGGAGTACTTTGAGGGGCTGATGAATGAAGAGAATGAGAGGGACAAAAGGTTGGATGACATGCTGATAGTGAATCTTGAAGTGCAGTGGATTAGCAAGGAGGAAGTAAGGATAGCTATGAAGAGGATGAAGAATGGAAAGGCTGTTGGCCCAGATGATATACCTGTGGAAGCATGGAAGTGTTTAGGTGAAATGGCAGTGGAGTTTTTAACCAGATTGTTTAATGAAATCTTGGAAAATGAGAGGATGCCTGAGGAATGGAGAAAAAGTGTTTTGGTACTGATTTTTAAGAATAAGGGTGATGTGCAGAGCTGTAGAAACTACAGAGGGATTAAACTGATCAGTCACAGCATGAAGTTATGGGAAAGAGTAGTGGAAGCTAGGTTAAGAAGGGAGGTGATGATTAGTGATCAGCAGTATGGTTTCATGCTGGGAAAGAGCACTACAGATGCAATGTTTGCTCTGAGAGTGTTGATGGAGAAGTACAGAGAAGGTCAGAAGGAGATGCATTGTGTTTTTGTAGAGTTAGAGAAAGCATGTGACAGGGTGCGTAGAGAAGAGTTGTGGTATTGTATGAGGAAGTCGGGAGTGTCAGAGAAGTATGTAAGAGTGGTACAGGATATGTACGAGGGTAGTGTGACAGTGGTGAGTTCTGCGGTGGGAGTGACGGATGTGTTTAAGGTGGAGGTGGGGTTACATCAAGGATCAGTTCTGAGCCCTTTCTTATTTGCAATTGGTGATGGACAGGTTGACAGACGAGATCAGACAGGAGTTCCCATGACTATGATGTTTGCAGATGACATTGTGATCTGTAGTAAGAGTAGGGAACAGGTAGAGGAGACCCTGGAGACATAGAGATATGCCCTAGAGAGAAGAGGAATGAAGGTCAGCAGGACTAAGACAGAATATATGTGTGTGAATGAGAGGGAGGATAGAGGAATGGTGAGGATGCAAGGAGTAGAGGTGGCAAAGGTGGATGAGTTTAAATACTTGGGATCAATAGTTCATAGTAACGGTGAGTGAAGAAGAGAGTACAGGCAGGATGGAGTGGGTGGAGAAGAGTGTCAGGAGTGATTTGTGACAGACGAGTACCAGTAAGAGTGAAAGGGAAAGTCTACAAGAGGGTAGTGAGACCAGCTATTTTATATTGGTTGGAGACAGTGGCATTGACAAAAAGGTAGGAGTTTGAGCTGGATGTGGCAGAGGTAAAGATGTTAAGATTTGCACTGGGTGTGACGAGGGTGGACAGGATTAGGAATAAGTATATTAGAGGGTCAGCCCAGGTTGGAAGGTTTGGAGACAAAGCCAGAGAGGCAAGATTATATTGGTTTGGACATGTGCTGAGGAGGGATGCTGAGTATATTGAGAAAAAGATGCTAAGGATGAAGCTACCAGGTAACAGGAAAAGAGGAAGGCCTAAGATAAGGTTTATAGATGTGGTGGGAGAGGACATGCAGGTGGTTGGTGTGACAGAGCAAGATGCAGAGGACAGGAAGAAATGGAAACAGATGATCCGCTGTGGTGACCCCTAACGGGAACAGCCGAAAGAAGATGATGAGTGCTGTACAGTGGTGGGTTCTGAAAGGGTATTTGCTGAAATTTAGCAACTTTGTTATAGCATTGTTCATGTTTTGATGCCTGAAATTTATTAAGGATGGGAGCACCATGAAGAAGTGTGGCAGGGGATACGTATTGTCAAGTGTAGCTTTAGTTGTGTCATTGGGAAGGTTTTTGGCTCTATAAAGCATCCCTATTTTTGATGAGTTTTTCTTATGCAATTTTGTACATGAAAGGTCAAATTTAAGATTATTGTCCACTATCATTCATAATAATTTTCTATGGAAAATTACTTCAGTGGTAGTATCATCAACAAACAAGGCTTTTAAATGTTAAATTTTCATGGAAGAGTGATTTGGGGAATGAGTTGTGAGTTACAAAACCAATTACAATGTCACTAGCCATTATAGTGTGCTGCTAGCATAATATCTATGCCACATATGCTTTTCAACGTAGATATATGGTCACATCACCTGCAGGCATCCTTGATATATTGTACTAGACACATCCAGATAAGCTGTCTAAGTTCTATTCTTCTCAATTGTTACATCCAGAGTTACAGATAAAGCAAAACTTAATTAAGGAAATGCTCCAAATTAGGTATGTTAAATGAGAACTCTCAAAGTACTTTTGAGTTTTAGAAGGTATGGATCAAAAGTTTGCGACCCAATTTGGGGTGTCCCTCCAAAATCTAGACAGTTGAGGAAGGCTTTTACAGAGGAATAGCATCTCATGAACCACCATTCTGAGGGGTCAGTAGATACATGTTATGTGGTGCCTGCGTATTCCCACAGGAGCATTACCATACCACCTGTGACAGTTAAGATCATGCTAGATGGTGGCTTTGAAGCAGATTCTTTACATTGTTTAGTGCATTTACTGATAGGATGTGATGTGAGCAAATTAAATAGCTTAAACTGTCATTTTACCTACCAATTTAAAGAGGAAAGCAGAGTCAATTTTGTTGATTATCTATTGACCAGGGTAGTAGTCTTCCAAAAAGGACCCACTTCAGCCACTGCCAGGGCCCCCGAGAACAGAAAAGGTTAACAAAAAGTTAAAAGTCAAACAGTTCCCAAAACTAGATAAACATTTTGTATGTGACTATAAACAAAAATATGAATTTCAAAATACATAAAATATGAAAGGAGAACATTATAAAAGTGGAAAGTTTACATCATAGACAACATCAAAATTATAAAACAAAAATTAAAAACATACCTAAGACTACAACATTAACATGGTGAATAATTACCCACATACAATATACGGACTATGGAGACTTAACTAAAGGGCAAACCATTTTGTGAGAAAAAGCAAAGAGGGGACTTAAGTCTTTGTGGACTGCATTAAACTGGAGCAGGAGTACCTGTCTTTTAGAATAACCTTCAATTTAAAGTAGAACTCATTAGTAGTTTTACTGTTTCTGACTTCAAAATGTACTTAATTCTAGAGTTTTTGAAGAAAATTATAGCTCAATTAGTAGAAGCTATGGAATTTTGTGATATATGGAGAAGGATGGCAAATTTAGTCTGGGACTAAAGTTTTTTTTAGTGTTAGGTTTATAATGAAGTCTGGAGGTTAGCTAAGGAGAGTTTTAATTAGATGATTTTGAACATAAATATATTTAATAGTAAACCAGTTAACATGAAAAACAGTTGTGCACTGATGTTCATGTTTGTTTGACAGTAGAATAAATCTCCATAGGCAGATACTAGGATGTGTATTTCTATGAGATTTTGGGCTGAAGAGAAAGAAAGTAAGGTGTGTCTGTATTTAAAATGCACAATGATAATACCATGTCCAAAAAGACTCATGAGCTTGTGAGGTAAGAAAAAGTTAAATTTTGTAAAAGCAGAAAGCAGAAAGAAAGCTGATTTTATTGTTGAAGTAAGTAATGTGATTAGACATACATAAAGAAGGGTCCAGATAAATATGCAGATATTTGTATATGGACATGGTCTCCATTTGATTATTTTTGTAGGAAAGGAAGAGCAAATGGATATAAATAAAGCCTAATCAAGACAGATAGAGCATACTTTAATACTGGTACTAAAAACCATAATTTTCCTTTTTTTCTACTTTAGGAGTATTTCATTAGAAATCGAAGAATTAGTAAGATTTTGAAGTCATTCAGTAGCTCATTTCTTATGGAACCAATGGCTTTAGAAGACCCGAAGAGACTACTACATCATTAGCATAGAGAATAGAGTTGGATAAACGCAGGTCTGATAGAAGTGAGCTAATTAATATAGAAAAGAGAAATAGAACAAGTATTGACTTCTGTGGTGACTGACAAAGAACAGGTGTCTTGAAAGAATGATTAGGTCTATAAAGTACCCACTTCAAAGATAACTGCTAAACCAATTAATTGCGGAGGGGACAAAAGAAATAGAGTAAGGGCCATTGATTACAAGATTTTTGTTGACTACATCAGTAGACCAAAAGCTCTAGTAAAATGAGCAAAAAAGAAACCAATTAACTGTCCAGAATCCATGGATATAAAAACAGTCTGTGAGAGTTAAGACTGCCAAACGTGTCTTCCAGTCTGAGATAAAATCACAATGAGTTCTTGAAAGAATGTACTATTTCAATATATATAGTCAAGGGTCTGATTACAGTGGCTCTTTCAAGAAGCTTAGTAAAGGAAAGGAAAAAATGTAGGTCAAAACTCTTTAGTTGCTTTGTGAGACATTATATTTGGGAGTGGCATTGTAATGGCATTTTTCTACTGAGAATGGAATCTGTTTTATGCGAAGGACAGATTAAGGAGAAAATTAACTTAAAGATTAAGTCATTACCATGTTAATTTATTTGTTTATATTTTGTAGAGTAGCTTAGTCCCACTAGGCGACTGGTCTCTTTTCAGGTGAAACCCAAGGTGGTATTTATAATACTAGGGGAAATTTGGTTAGGCCATTGGGGAACTTTCCCTTCTCATTAGGAGAGTGCTTGTTCCATTTCTAGTTCAGTGGCGGCTGGGAGAACAGCACTCAAGGAGATCCAAGATGGTGGGTAGCACAGAGGAAATCTGTCGTGTAGTATTTGAAGCTTTACAAGATTTTAAAGAGCTGTTTCAGCAGAATTTGTTTCATGTTCAAAACAATGATGGATGTGTTATTGAATGCTCCAGGCAGGAGGGTTGTGGGGTGATATTTTGGGTGAACTGCTGTTGCAGACTGAGCTGGAGAGTGGAAAAGACATTTCATGGGTGAAATTATGGACAAAATTCAGTCGGAGGAATCAGAAGCTGTTTTGAAGAAGATTGCCAGACAAGGAAATCATATGCTAAGACTGTTAAAGAAACTGCAGGGAAAGTGATGAGAGATGAACAGAAGAAAGGAACTGTTAATAATTCAAATAAATCTATGGTGAGAATTCGGAACAAATAAGAAAAAGAAATGGACAGGTATGACATTTGGGATAATTTAATGGTCCCACTGGGAGTGAAGGCTCAGGAGTTAAGAGCTTTTATTCTTATTCATATTCATAGAGACATTTTGTGACATTACTTTTGAGACTGGTTTTGTTCTGGAAAGTTTATTGGGGGAGTGTGAGAATAAAAAGAACTAATCCATGGAATTCTTATGTGGTTAAAACATTTCACAGAGAAATAAATAAGAAAATGCACATTCAATTTCAAATTGAAGTTGAAAAAGAGACTTTAAAGATACATTTAAGCAAACTTTGTAAAGAAGTTATGGACATTCCCAACCAAATTGAGGTCAGGATGACTAAGGGTGGTGGAGTCTCTATCTTCATTAAGGACAGGCACACCTCCAGACTGGTTTGCCAGCATGATGCACTGGAATTACTCCAGTGCAACTGACAGTTGGCAAGACACCCATCCAAGTTATAGCCAGATATAGACCCCCCCCCACTCCATGACTCAGGACACTCACTAGTCCTACCTGGACCTACTTGACTCCATCAAGGTACCCCCAACACCCTGACACTTGGTGACTTCAACTACCCCACAATAGACTCAGTGAACTATTCCTGCACTAATGCACTCACCCAATGATTCCTTAACTTCATCAGTTCTAACGTACTAGACCAGTTTATTTCATCCCGTACAACGGGAGATAACATTCTGAACTTGGTTCTCACCAACATGGGCGACTGCTGCATCACTCCTATAGTATGCTCTTCCATGGTGAGATCAGATCATTGGTCTGTCTCATTCAAAGTTTCTATCCCAACCAACCCCCCTCCCCAAGCTATAACCAGACTAAAAAACTTCTCAAATTACCACATTGAAGGTAGCCCACTGAACACTGAAGGCGTTATAAGAGATCTGGGGACACAGGTTGACAGCAACCTCTCCTTTGACCACCACATTGCCACTGTGGTCAGAAAGTCCTTCTATGTGGCACATCTCATTACCAAGGGTTTTGCATCCAGGAAGAAAGAGGTCATCATCTCTCTCTACTCTTCTCTCATTAGACCAGTCATTGAGTATAATGCCTCATTTGGCATGTACCACACTAAACACCTGCAACAACTGGAAAGGCCACAAAACTAACTCACGAAGATGATCCTAGGCCTTAAATGCATGCCTTACATGGATAGACTCAAAAAACTCCAGCTTTTCTCTGTCTCATATCATCTATTAAGAGGCGATCTTTGCTTGACTTACAAAGCCATGTCTGACCCAGCTCTGTTAGAAATGTTACACCTAGAGAAATCTCAATCCCTCCGCACCACACACTCCAGGGACCTCATCCTCATTACCACAATCAACAAAACATGCTGGAGAGACAGGTTCATAACGCAGAGACTGCCCATACACTGGAATAGACTTCCCATACATGTCAAGCAGAGCACCTCACTGGCCCTTTTCAAGAGAAATCTTGATGAATGGATGGGAAATAGAAAGTTCATCCCGGGGATCACTCCAGTGGCTCTACTTGATAGAGGCACCAGGAACTAATGGCGGCATAATGCCAGGACACTTCTATGGGCTAGGCTTGTAAAGGCAACAGGGCTGTTGGCCTAGTAAACACCTATGAACCTATGAACCTAAAAGCTGACTACAACCTCCTAAGGGAGGGTATCAGTAGCTTTACACTATCTCCCCCATCAGAGGATGCAGACAACTATGCTGAACAGTAAGCCTATGCAGTATACAAGCACCTGTACAACTGCATGGACAAATTCATACCCAACAGAACTAAAACCTGCTCTTCAAGGAGACACAAACCTGTCTGGTGGACATCCTGTATCAACAGGTTTTACAACAAAAGGAAGTAACTGTTGTCCAAGGGTAAAAGGAACAAATTCCAATTTGGAAAAACTCAGTCCTCAGTCTCAACAAGCAAATTAGATCACTAGTAAAAACCTCCAAAGCCAATTATGAATTATGAAACTACCCTCTGAAACAAAGAGAAACCACAAAGCCTTCTTCAGTTACAACAGGAACCTCCATGGCAAAGCCCAGGTTTGTTCCGAATTAGTACTTAATGCTACAACTTACACTGATGAAGTTGATTAAGCCAACCTGCTAGCAGATAGGTTCAGTGTAAACTTGACCCCCCTTTCCCCCAAAGGCCCATTCAACATCCCCTATGCTTGTCCCACACCTCACATCTCCATAGGTAAGTGTTAAACGCCCTAGTCAGGGCAAAGAATACAACTTCCATGGGGCCCGATAGTATCCCAGGCTGTATTCTGCACCATCTCCAGCAAGAACTAGCTTCACCATTGACCACCCTATTCAACCACAGCCTAAGTACAGGCTTCATTCCAGCAGAGTGGAGAACTGCCATTGTCATTCCCTTACACTAAGGTGGTGCCACTACTGACTCTGGAAACTATCGCCCCCTTAGCTTGACAAGTCTAATCTGTGAAGCCATGGAGCGTATTATTATAGATCTCATGAACAAATACATAGGCAATCTCCAAGCACTTGACCCCACCCAATTCAGATTCATCAAAGGCAGATCTTGCCTGTTGAACCTGGTTAACTTCTTTGAGACTGTCACCAAGGACCTGGATGAGGGAAAGTCAGTACATACAGCCTACCTTGACTTGGCCAAGGCCTTTGACACAATCTCCCATACAGATCATCGAAAAGCTAACACCACTTGTTGTAAATCCCTATCTCATTATGTGGGTGGCAACCTGGCTCACAGACAGGACCCACAAAGTCAAAATAGGTGCCTCCACCTTTGACAGCAGACCTGTCACCAGTGGTGTTCCCCAGGGATCTGTCCTGGGACCCCTACTGTTTGGCATCTACTTCTCAGAGGTCTAGGAAAAGACAAAAAACCTGTGGCTGACCAAGTTTGCAGATGACTGTAAGTTGGGTGTTGTCGCTGACTCCCCAGATAATGTTAACATACTGCAAGAGGGTCTCACTGCAACAAATGACTGGTGCCAAAGTCATGGCCTTAAGTTAAATGCAAAAAAATGTATTATACCATTCGCAAAAACACAGTCCATACTGATTACCTCATTAACAGCAACCCCATAAGCACACGACCCTTTGGTGAGAGACCTGGCTACTCAGGTTGACCGTAATATCACATTCAACATGTGTGTAGCGGCAGTGGTCAGAAAAGCATTTTACTTCATTCATCTTATAAGTAAAGGGATTACATTGCACTCCTCCCTCATTAGGCCAATAAAAGAGTATAAAGCCCTTTGGTATGTACTTTTCCAAACACCAGCACCAACTGGAAAGACCACAGAAACACCTCACAAAGGGAATCCATGGCCTACAACAACTGTCCTATGTGGACAGGCTCAAATCACTATCACTCTACTTAGTATCGTACAGATTGTTAAGAGGTGATCTGTGTATCGCTTACAAGGCAATATCAGACCCTGCCCTACTAGAGATGCTCCATAGCCATAAGTCTAACTCCTCGCTCATTATCCACTTGAAAGGCCTAAATCTAATATGCAACATCAGCAAAATCTGCTGGAGAGACAAGTTTGTCTCCAAGAGGCTGCCCTGTCTCTGGAATAGCCTTCCCATTACATGTCAGAGTACCTTGCTGACCCTCTTCAAGTGCAACCTTTATGAGTGGATGGGAAACCACAAACTTTCCCCAAGGGTTCCACCTGTGTCCCTCACTGCCAGGGGTGACAGGTGCTGACTGAGGTTTCTTGTTTTGGGGATAAACTCTTGACTAGGCTTGTAAGGGCCCCAGGGCCATTACCCTAGTAACCTCATATGATCCTATTAGCAACATCTATGATAACAAAGGATTATGGATTGGGAAATGGGACTGTCATATTGTACTGAAACCGGAGAAAGAAAAATGTCATATTTCTAGTATGATAAATGAAGAGGGTAACACAGGTGTTGGAAAACATTGGGGACAACTAAAAACATGTTTTGTTTTTCCTGTGGAAAAGATGATCACTTGATAAGTAACTGTGATAAGAGGAAATAGGTTAGTTACCTAGTCAATTATCCTTGTGAGACTCAAACCCTGCACCTTGTGTTTGTAAGGCAAACACCTTAACCCATGTGATATTTGTGGGGAAACAGGTCATGATGCAAAAAAGTGTGATTGCAATGTTATAAATATAACAAAATTGGGCATGTATGGATGGATTGTAATATAGAAAAAAAGGATAAAGAAGAAGAGAACAAAATGTGGACAGTATAAGAAGAGAAGAAACAGTCCCAATAAAATATAGTGGAAGTATGGATGCAAGATCAGGGTAAAAATAAAGATAAGGATAAAGAGAAAAAATAAACAAAAGATAATATAGAAGAAGGTTCAGAAATAAGTGATGAGAAAGATATAAATTGGAAAATAATGAAAGGTAAAAAAATTATATTGCCAAAAGAGTAAGAAACAAAAAGTTTAAAGGGATAAGTATCAAAGAGAAAAAAGTAAATGGACAATGCAAATGAGATTAATATTCAGATTTACTCAATTTCTTGTAAGCTACAACAGAGACATAATGACACCTTTAGACTGCTTTTAGTAAATGTAAATAGTATCAAAAATAAAAATAGAATAGGCATCATAAATTGGTGCAGTAAGTTGGATATGATGTAATACTGAGAGATGTAATATTTTTGACAGAAAAAAGAGAGATTACAAACAAACTTTGGGAAGGAGATACAATATGGAACCTAGGAAAGGAACTATGTTCAGGCATGGTTATACTTTGTAGAAAGTCAGTGAAAATAATGAATACAACATTGACAATGATGGGAAAATTAACTGTTGTTGATCTCAGATAGCATAATCAGGTATACAGAATTTTAAATTAAAATAACACTTTAATGCAAAATGCAAAAGCACTGCATGTGTACGTTACAAGTAAAGAGAGGGAAAAGTTATTTCATAAAAAAATTGAATTATGTAGTAATATGCATATAATATTAATGGGCGATTTTAATTGTGATTTGAGAGGAAAAAGAAAAGGTGATAACATTTTCAAGTTATAAAAGATGGCAATTTAAAGATTTGGAATAATTTGTGGACATAGAGTTAATGTATATATAATCAAAAACAGATTATTAAATTACATCAGAAGACTTAAATATAGCTAAGGAAGTGATACTTGTAACAGGCTTTTCAGATCACTCAGCCATACATACAGAAATACAAGAAAATGAGTATATCAATTTGGAAAAGGAATAAAACAAATAACTCGGATATTATGGAATAAAAGTGGGGAAAGATAAGTATACTTTTATGGAAAGATCACATTTCCACTAGGGTATTTTATAAAAAAAAACTTGTCTGAGTATGGCTAGATTTGAAAAAAGAAAAAAAATATATATATATATATATATATATATATATATATATATATATGTGTGTGTGTGTGTGTGTGTGTGTGTGTGTGTGTGTGTGTGTGTGCATATATATGGATTCAATTCTGGATGTTGAATTACCAAAACTTTGAATTTCTTATGGTCAAGACCATATGATCAAAGTTTCAGAATCTCAACATTCCAAATAAACCCCGCCAAAAAAACATCTTTCTCAATGTTTATGCAGGGGAGCAAGTCCCCCTGCAGCCCACTCCCCCGCTATTTAAATATACCAATTTTGAGATCGCACTATAGCGAGGAAAAGGGAAATCTCCCATTTTGTACTGTATGCAGGTCTCTGTTCAGATTTTCAAAGTTATAAAACTTTGATCATATGGTCTCGACCATATGGAATTCGAGGCTTTAGGAATTCGAAATTCTGGAGGGAACCATATATATATATATATATATATATATATATATATATATATATATATATCTTTAGAATGGCAGTCAGCTGTAAGAAAAGCAGAAAAAAACAAATTACGAATCAGTGTGTATGGATATTTTAAAGGCTTTGGAAAGAACAATAGACAATATTACATGACAGAATGGAAAATTTATGAAAAGAATCAGGAGAAAATTAAAGAATTATTATTTAAGCAAATATATTATTTACAAGGTAAACAAGAAGTGGTATCCGTTTATTTAGTAGCATAATTAAAGAAAATACTAGTATGAGAGAAATATAAGATGATAGAGGAGAGATAAGAAGAACTTGGGAACAAATTATGAATATCATAATAAATTATGTAAAGAAAATGTTTCAAGATAGAATGTACAAAAAAAAACAATGGCATGCAAAAATTGACAGAACAAGAACATAAGGAATTGGAAAATAAGCTTTCCTTTTATGAATTAGATAAGGTATTTAGGTTAATTTACAGATCAGATAGAATAGGATACCAATTTTAAATGAATGCTATGGATTAGCAGAAAAATACTACTTAAAAATTATGAATGTGGTTAAATGAAGGTTACAGTTGTATACTTAAATTTATATGGAAAAAGGAAGATAAAAATAAAATTGAAAATTGGAGGCCTAGAGTAAAGATCAATACAGATTAAGATTTTTATGAAAATAATTCAGAAGAGAGTGGAAAGTAAAATGAATAGTATTATGAAAGATAGCATATATATATATATATATATATATATATATATATATATATATATATATATATATTTTATATATATATATATATATATATATATATATATATATATATATATATATATAGGGAAAAGGATGTCAGGAATTATTCATAGTAAGGGAAATTGTGGGTGATATAAACAAGACTGATGAGACTAAGATCATGATATGAGATTAAAATAAAGTTTTTATTACAGTACAACACAAACTATTGCAGAAAATTATGGAATAGTATAATATTAGTAAGAAAATTATGAATGTATATTGCTCTACGTATAATAAAAATAAAGTAAAACTTCTAGTGAATGGATGGTTAAGCAAAAAAAATAGATATAAAATATGTCAGGCATGCCGTATGAGTAGTATAGTAGTATAGTATTAGCATTATTTCTTTATGTATTAATCAAAGATGTAAATTTGCATCTCCTTCTTTCTCATTTATTCTTTTCCCTCCTGCACCTCCGTCACTTCTATTTCCTTTCCCACATAAATGCTGTCTAACTTCCCATGTATTACATTAATTATCTATTACTGCACTTTTTACCCCTCTTAACTACTGGCCTCATAAATCCGATACCAATCTTCCTTTTCTTCTCTTATTCCACTCACACTTCTGCTTGCCAAGCCAACTACTATATCTCTCATAGACGACCACCTCTAACAATTCTTCTGTGTTCTTTGCTACTCTGCACTGATCTAATCCTTCTCATCACGCACTTGTAACTTGCTATTCCTTATCTGCTAACATCTCTCTTACACTAACTTGTCATCTATTTAACCTTTTCTATATATGCTTATTAAGATATTTACTTCATATATACTTAACCCATATTAATTCTCCAAATGCATAACCTGTACTGTGATTTTTTTTATTCTATAAAGTGAATTTTCTAACTTGTACAATTTGTCTTTTGAATGTTATACTTGCATTATTTGCCACCGTAGACCTGAGAACATTTTCTTATTCTATACTGCATATTTTCTTCACTTGTATAATTTGTCATCTGAATTATTTACTTGTATAATTTGAGCTGTAGAGCTTTTCTCCCTGGGCCTCCACTGAAAAAGGGCGCAAGCTCAGTCAGACTAACCTGGTCAACAAATGTCAAACAAATAAATAAAGTACTACTTGTATTACTAATGAAGGGATAAAAATTTCAGTCATATTTACTTATGCAGATGATATGTTATTGTTAGAAAAATATGTATTAGTAATATGCATGCTTAGTGCATTTGAGGTTTAAAAGGGTTAATACATTTATTCTGTTCACACTGCATGAATCTGCACAGCTATTAGAAACTTAACAAGAAGCATTTGATTTCTGCTAAGGTCATGAAAATAATAATAAGTATTTCATTTCTACTAGTGTCATGAGACTTAACAAAGAGTTATTGATTTTCTGCTTATGCCATGAGAAAGTACACAGCTGCTAGAAGCTTTGATAAAGAACACAATGGATGCTTGAAAGTATAAACCATAGTCAGCATTACTTGCACCTAAGCTAGAAATGTACCTTGAATCTAGGCAAAATGTAACACATATATTAGAACTGCACAATTGAAGAATTGAAAGTTTGTGGTGGGCTAAAATAAGCCCCAAGGCCAGGTTGTTTTTCTCAAATGTTTTGTAAATCAGCAGTTATTCTCTACTAGTCAGCAATTAGTCTAGTAACATTTTCTGTAGAACAATACAGAAAGCTGTGTCTAACTACTTCAGCAATAGAAGTAACATTTCTGTGTGGCATGGAAAGAACTGTATAAAAATACCATACTAATCATTAATGTTCAGACAAACCATTATGCCAGCATGCTTTGTCTCCTTGCTGCAAGTTAATAAAGGGTGCCTTGCTTGAATCTAACGTGAATTGGTCTTTTAAGTTTTTTCCTTTGACAGATTGGTCCTTCGGACCGGAACTCTCTCTTCACCTCGGATCAGACGGGCCAGGTGGTTGAAACCGTACGGGGAAGAAACCAAATTGGTTCTTCTTATTTGAAAAGCCATCTGACTGAATTGTCGTTCAAAAGAGGCCAGCCACTTTCTGATCTGTGACTGAAGGACGGATCTCCGTGAATCAGGTGATCAATCACGTAGGCTCAGGTAAGGTGAATCTACTTTTTCCCGTTTTCTATTTTAGATCAGGGACTAGATTTGTATTGTTTTTGTCAGGACTGTATTTTTCTTACAAGTCAGGGACTGAAAAGATTACTGTCTTGTCATAGATCAGGAGAAACAGAATAAGTAGGCAGTCATTCTGAAGAGACTATAACAAAATCCGTGGTACCACGTTAAAAATAAGAGAAGTTACGTAACAATAAAAGGGTGGAACAAAATGGGTAATAATTGCACAAAAAGACCCCAAAATCTGCCGTTAACAGAAGACGCAAAATACATGCAGTCGCAGCTCACAGACAATATTAAATATTATTCAAAATGGGTTAATAAGTACGAATTCGATGGGAAATTAGAAAAATCCTCGCTTATCAAACTTATCAAACAGCTCAAAACCGATTCCAAAGGTCGGGTAAAAAAGCATTTTAGATTAGGAATTCCTTAGGCACACAGGTGGATTGAGGAAGTAAACTGCAGGGAACAAAAGAACAACAATTCAAAAACAATGTTTTTAGATAAGGAGGACAATAACTTAGTAATAGCATCGGCCCCTCCGCCTCCCTTACCAGAATATGAAGCAAGTGAACAAGTTAGTCCACCCCCATGATATCCTGTCATCATTGAAAATAGAGACATTGTAAAAGTAAAACCATTTATTAGAGATCCCATCAGGACCAGGTCTCGAACAAAGGCAGGTAACTCAAATGAAGGCATCAAGTTATATCAAATGGTTAAGAATTCACGATCTATGAGTGAAGAAGAAATATGCCCACTTATAGAAGTACCCAATCCTCAGGCAGGACAAGATAATCAGGACCCAACTATTTTAGTGTATAGACTCTGGACTCCGGAAGATGTCTGGAAAGCCACTGAGGGAATTCCCCATCCAAAAGTTAATTTTAGAAAATTCTCAGAAGATTTACAAGGAATGAGGCTGAGTTATAACCTAAATGGAGAAGAGGTAGAAAAAGTAGTTAGACAAATTGTGGGGCCAGATTGGCACATGATTAGTGGCAACTGGAATCCCAGTGACGCTGCACAAAGACTCCTCCCATATAGCAGCACAGCATTAGACAACAGAGTAAAAGGTCTTACAGACCACATCTCTGAAAAATGGAAGCCTAGGGCAGACTGGACTTGCATTAATCAATGCATCCAACAAGAAGGTGAAACTATTGACCGGTATTATGCCAGACTATTAGAGTGTTTTAATAACCACTGTGGAATGCAGGTTCCTGAAGATCAAACACAAGATTCCCCATATGAATAGCAGTTAAAGAATGCATTTTTAAAGGGCAGTATTGCACCTATAAGCAGTTTTATTACAAAACACATGGTAGACCATCGTACAAGCAGGTTACAGTCATTACTTGAATATGCTAGGCATGCCGAAAGGCATTTTAATAGCAAAAAGAAAAAGAAAGCTCAAGTATTTTCTGTAGAAGATGGAGCAGAAGTTTATGTAGTACAGTCCGGGAAAAAGGGCAAGAAAAATGCACAGGGAAACAAACAATCTGATCAGCGATCAGAGGACTTTGAAAGGCGAAAGAAAAGGGGTGAATGTTTTAAATGCGGTAAAAAGGGACACTTGGCAAAGGATTGCAGGAAAAATAACAAGGCAACAACGGAAGAAAAGGAGGGTGAGGACTGACTATATGGTAGTCAGGAATCAATAGAAGGGGATAGCGAAGAAAGGACAAATGAAAATGTGATAGAGGGAGTAGAGGATGTGACAGAAGAGATAGAGGAAGTGCAAGAAGTTAGTGACAGTGAAGAAAATGAAATATTAGACCTAGCTTTATTGAGCTTGGAGTTCTATTTAGCAGACATGAAACCAGAAGTTACACTCTTGGTAGAAGGGAGGGAAGTCAAATTCTTGTGTGACTCAGGGGCATCACGGACCCTGATACATCCCTCCAAACTGCCAGAAAACACGGAGTCACCTGATTACATACTGGTAAAAGCAGCTAATGGATAGCTGTAGCGGGAGCCCCTCTCCCATAATATTGCAATAACCGATCCAGTTTCAGGATTGACTCAGAAAAGCAAAATTGTTGTTTCTGCAAAATGCCCAGTAAACCTCTTGGGCAGAGACCTCATGCAACTATTTGGTATAGCAGTAGTCCCAACCATGCAGGGTATGGAAGCACAGCGACAAATTGATACCTTTGCAGTGCAATCGCAGGGTGAAATGTTTTATTGGCACAGCCAGGACTTGGTTACGACTGGCCCAGGGACTGTGATCAAAGAATTAATGAATGTAGCCATCAGCAAGTTCCCCTCCCTTAACATTGATAAGCAACACTTGTTGCACTGTACCCTGTATTATTGTAACACACCAGGACTCGATAAGGAATATGAGCAAGAATTGTTTAAAAATCATGCAAACAGATTGATATTACGTAACCTGTACTGGGACACAGAAGGGAACAGTGTAGCCAGCTGTTCATTGTCCTAAGAGTTCTTTGCACTTTATAAATCTAATCGATTACCACATGTTAGCTTAACCAAGAAGAAAAATATAGAATGGGCAGACCTAGGAGAAAAAGTCACGAGATGGGAGAAACAGACAGAATTAGAACTGTCAGAACAGGGAATACAAATACAGAAGTTGAATTGGATAACTCAGACCCACCCAGCCATGCACTTGCAGTCTAGCAAGGACAGCTGATTAGCACTCCTATTAAAGGAGGAAGAGAATGCCTTACAAAATATACCAGAAACTCTCTGGTCAACAGGAAAATCAGATGTAGGACTTATTCATACAGTGGGACCAGTAACTATCATGCCAAAGTCAGCATTCAGACCACAGAAAAGACAGTATCCCTTAAGAAAAGATGCAGAGGCAGGGATAAAGCCTATTATAGCAGCCTTACTTAAAGGAGGGATACTAGTAGAATCTTCCGATTCACCATGTAACACACCCTTATTTCCAGTTAAAAAAGCAAATGGAGAATGGCGTATGGGCCAAGATTTACAAGCTGTAAATGATGCAGTAATACCAAGGGCACCTACGGTGCCAGATCCACACACCCTGTTGAATGATTTAAAACCTCAACAGAAGTATTTTTCTGTGGTAGACATCAGCAATGCGTTGTTTTCGATACTGATACACCCTGACAGCCAGTATTGGTTTGCATTTACATTTCAGGGGAAAAGGTATACATATACGTGACTACCACAGGGATATTGTGAAAGTCCAACAATATTCTCACAAGAAATGGCAAGCAACTTGGCGGGATTCACCCCACCAAGAGGCAGTCAGATTTTACTTTATGTTGATGACATCTTGCTGGTGGCCCCCACCCAGCAAGATTGTAGAGAAGATACCATAGCACTATTACGATTTTTAGCCGCTGAAGGACATAAGGTAAATAAAAATAAACTGCAGCTTTGGAAAAAACAAGTCAAATACCTGGGATATGTAATATCCAAGGAAGGTAGAACATTAGATGAAGACAGAAAAGTAGCAATTTTGCAAGCACCAAAACCCACTACCAAGAAGGAAATGATGTCCTTCCTGGTTACAACTAATTTTTGCCAGAGCTGGATTCCAAACAATGCTTTGGAATCTGCACTGCTAACTGACCTTATATATAAGAAGCCTATGGCAGCACAGGATTTGTTACAATGGACACCAGAGGCAGAATCTGCTTTCTGCAAACTGAAACAGTTAATAGCGTCCTCATTAGTTCTGGGATTACCAAACTACCATAAACGTTTTTTCCAAACTGTAGATTGTAAGCAGGGTTATATGACATCAGTATTAACACAGCAGCATGGGGATAAGCAACGCCCCATTGCTTACTATTCATCACAACTAGACCCAGTGGCACGGTCCTTAGCTCACTGTGTACAAGCAGTAGTTGCAGCTGCAATGGCAGTACAGGCTTCAGCCTCAGTAGTCTTATTCCATGCTCTCACTTTGAGAGTGCCTCATGCAGTCACAATTATTTTACTACACGAAAAAGTGGCATGTCTTTGCCCTGCTAGGTATCTTTCCTGTATGACTATATTGTTGAGCCAACCTCACATGACAATTGAGCGATGCATGACTTTGAACCCTTCTACTCTGCTCCCGACCCCTGCAGACGGCACACTGCACCGCTGCCTGCAGGTAATTGAGCAAAAGACACTACCTAGAAAAGATCTCATGGATGTCCCCTTGGATGATGCCGAGGTGACATACTACGTGGATGGTTCGTGCAAAAGGGGTCCTGCAGGACAGAACCTAGTAGGATATGCAGTAGTTTCTGACACTGAGATTATAGAAGCAAAACCTTTACCACACAACTTATCTGCACAGGCGGCAGAATTGATTGCCCTGACACGGGCATGTATCTTAGCAAAGGGTAAATGTGTAAACATTTTTACTGACAGACAGTACGCTTTTTCTACTGTACATGTTTTTGCGCAACAGTGGAAAAACCGAGGAATGATAACATCTACTGGCAAACCTATAAATCATTCACAGTTTATTTTAGATCTTTTAGAATCTATTCAATTACCTCAGAAAGTAGCCATTTGTAAATGCACAGCTCACACCAAGCAACAAGACAGGACTTCAAAAGGTAATGCGAGAGCTGATACAGCTGCAAAACAAGCAGCTACAGAAGTATTTCTTTTAAATGAGGAACTACAACCCTCTGAGATTTTAGACTTAGAAATGTTAAAAACAATGCAGACACAATGCAAGCTGAAAAACAAAGATGGGTAAAACGAGGAGCAATTCTCGAAAAGGGGCTGTACATCTCTAAAGAAGGGAAACCGATACTCCCATCTACTTTGTTTAGATATGCAGCTTTGTTGAGCCATGGGCAGTGCCATGTCTCAACAGGGGGGATGGTACAGCTGGTGAACCAGGTGTTCACAACGTACGGATTTACAAACTACTCTAAAAAATTTTGTTTGACGTGTCAGATTTGCAACAAACATCATGCACAAGGGACGTTAAAGCCCAAGCAAGGGAGTTTCCCTACACCACCATATCCGTTTCACACTATCTGTATGGATTTCATAGAATTGAACAAATGTGAAAATAAGAAGTATTGTCTTGTCATTGTAGATATGTTTTCCAGATGGGTGGAAGCCTTTCCAACCAAAAATCCAGATGCAGCCACGGTGGCAAAAGTACTTGTCAAAGAAATCATCCCTAGATTCGGCATTCGGGAAAGGATCTACAGTGACAATGGTACACACTTTCTAAACCAAACCATACAGCAGTTAAGTAAGCATTTTGGTATTTCTTTAAAAAAATCATTGTGCATACCATCCGCAATCTGCAGGGCTAGTTGAAAGGTATAATGGTATATTAAAAAACAAATTGAGAAAGTTCATAGCTGAGACAGGAAAGAACTGGCTGTATTGTTTGCCCCTGGCGCTGTTGAGCATGAGAACTGTTCCGACTGCAAAAGGATTGACTCCTTTTGAAAAACTATTTGGAAGGGCTTATTATACACCCCAGTGGAAACTTTTCATGTCCTCAGACCAGGAAGCTGATTTTACACTAGCTGAATATATAAGGAAGTTAATGAATTCTAAACATCTGTTGCAGTCAAATTCTGTTTCAGATAGAAAACAAGCCGAGACATCAAAAGTGGCAGTGACACCCGGAGACTGGGTGTGGATAAAAGTTATAAAGAAGAATTGGTCATCACCAAGGTGGGAAGGTCCATTCCAGGTGCTTCTTTCGACACCCACTGCAGTCAAGATAGCAGAGCAAGCTTCGTGGATCCACCTGATGCACTGCAAACTAGTTAAGAACTTTGAACTGGACAAAAATCTTACCTCTCCATCGGGGCCCTCAGCACAAAGTCTGGCTACAAAGGGGGGTCAGATCAATAGGACTGATCCGTCTCAACCCCAGTGAAGAAACCATTGGTGCTGAAGGTCCTATTAAGGCAGAGAGTAAGATCACATGTCAAAAGCAAAAATGATGAATCCAGAAAAATCCAAATACACCTACTCGGAAGAGTCAGAGAAAACAGGAATGCAGAACAACCGTTTCCTCAGATGTATTGCCTAATCATCCTGTTGACTGTACTAGTGACAATAATCTTTTTGTTGTGGCCATTCCTTTTCCCAGCCACACAAACTGAACTGAATAAGCGTGGAGAGTTGCACGTAGAGTGGCACCCAAACTTCAACACTTACCAGGCAATCAAATATGTGTATGCTGAGACCTTCAATGTTTCGAATTGCTGGATTTGTACAGCTTTGCCAACAGCATACGGGGTTATTGTTAACTTCAGTCCCCCTAGGAGCCAACAAGACCTGGAAAAACTTAGTCTATGATACATCATATGTCACATCACAAGATAAAGTAGCATTGCACTTGTCTGTTCTACAGAAGGGGACTGTGTGTTTTTACAAAAATGATACAGTTCAGGTGGGTTGGAGCAATTGCAATGTGACTGTTCCCTATAGCTGCTACAATAAAACTGACAACACAGGTTCCTATTGCAACACAAGCTATTATTCATTTTTTGAACTGATGCATAGGACAACTGATGAAGTAAAACATAATGCTGACCTCTATAAACAACTGATTATAGTTGACAAAAAAATGTTTCATCCAGAGCCAGGACATAGTAAAGTTACTAGCAAAGTAGAAGATTGCTACTTTGTATGTGGTAGGAAAGCATATAAGTGGTTACCTGAGAATTGGTCCGGCAGTTGTTATTTGGGGTACCTGGTTCCGGCCATACGACACACAGCAGTTTTACCTCAGGGGAAAATTCAGAATGTTCGACGAGAAATCAAGAAGCCTGTCAACCCAGTGGGGCAAATCAATGTGGGCTGGAAAAACCATCATGCTGTGGGCCTAGGGAAAAATGGACTGTCACATATGGACTTGGGTGATACCATCATCTTGTGGGCAGGTGTACTGCCAGCATATGGAGCAACAAAATCAATCTGGGAACTGAGAAAACTGTCTAAACTTCTCGAAATAATGAGCAATGCAACCTTTTCCGCTCTAGAATTGGTGACTGATGAACTGACTGCCATGAGAACTGTAGTGCTTCAAAACTGCATGGCTCTTGACTTCACCCTAGTGGCAAGAGGAGGTACTTGGCTTTAATCCAGGATTTCACACTGAGCTGTTCGAAGGAAAGACACTGAAGAAACTTGGAGCTATAATATATAACATTAAGTATCCTGCTTTTTGTTTATTTTGTTCTTTATTTCTTTGTTATTTATAGCACTTTGTGTACTGTGTATTTTTCTAGCTAGTTTCACTGTGTGTGAGGTATTAACTGGAAATTGTCCACTTTTATTAAGCATCTGTTGGGTTGTTTGTTTCTGATAACTTGTTGCAGTTAAACTCTTTTCTAGAGGCTCCTTTAGCTGTTTAAAACTTTCATTTAGAGGCTCACTGCTGCTTTTCAGCTGTGAGAAACATTTCTGCAGTTTGTTCTAAGTAGTGGGGATATTTGTAGCATTTCCATATTCAGGCTTGTATTTGGGCCTAGTGTTTGTGGAGGCTGTGTGTCTGAGCACATATTCAGGGACATCTTGGTTTAGCCAAAGCCATCAGGCATTTCAGTGAGAGAGAATTGTTTGAGGTCATTGGCTGACTGAGGTCACCTGGACTACAGCTTAGACTAAGCACATCATTGGTTCTTTTGAGATTTCTTTCTTAAAAGCTGTCTCAGGATTCAACTTTCTGTTACCTAAGAAGTTCAGTTGTGAGTGTTCTGCCATTTCACACTGAGCTGTTCGAAGGAAAGACACTGAGGAAACTCGGAGCTATAATATATAACATTAAGTATCCTGTTTTTTGTTTATTTTGTTCTTTATTTCTTTATTTGGGCAGCCACGGTGGTGCAGTGGTTAGCATTGCTGCCTCACAGCAAGAGGTTCTCCGGTTCATTCCTCGGCTGGGGTGCCTTCTGTGCGGAGTCTGCATGTCCTCCCTGTGGTCGCGTGGGTTTCCTCCGGGTGCTCCGGTTTCCTCCCACATCCCAAAGACATGCTGCAGGTGGATTGGACACTCTAAATTGGCCCTAGGTGTGCGTGTGAGTGTGCCTTCTGTGGAAGGTTGGGCGCCGGGCTGGCAACTCGACACCGTAAAACTCCACTGCCATTCAATGTGTGGACAAGGTGATCCGCTGTGGCGACCCCTAACCGGGAAAAAACCGAAAGAAGAAGAAGAAGTTCTTTATTTCTTTATTTATAGCACTTTGTGTACTGTGTATTTTTCTAGCTAGTTTCACTGTGTGTGAGGTATTAACTGGAAATTGTTCACTTTTACTAAGCATCTGTTGGGTTGTTTGTTTCTGATAACTTGTTGCAGTTAAACTCTTTTTTTCTAGAGGCTTCTTTAGCTGTTTAAAACTTTCATTTAAAGGTTCACTGCTGCTTTTTAGCTGTGAGAAACATTTCTGCAGTTTGTTTCCCACCCTCCCTACCTTTTATAGTTGGTGGCTTTGCAGTTGCCCGCCCCTAGTGTAAATTTGATCTGGGACCCTCCTCCCAGTCTAGTGTCATTACCTCATTCTACCCAGTACAGGGAGAACATTTGAGAAGGCCAATCAGCTTAGTTTCTGCTACTCCTTTCTCTCTTTCCTTTCTCTCTTTCCACTTAAAAAAAAAATGTTATCTGCTTTTACTGCATTTGTGTTTCTTCCTACTTTATTTTGCTTTTGCGTCATCTTAAAAGTACTCAATTGTATTTATTACTGCTTGGTGTAACTCATTCTAAGCCTTTTAGTTTAAGCACTTGGGCTTCAGACCAGTTGTTTTACATTAAGAAGGTTTGTGGTCTGCACTGCAGTGGCAGAACAGGTAGCTTACATCCTTCTAAGTTGGGAACTGCTGATTGAGGGCTCAGTGTCTGTTATTCTAAAAGTGTATTAATTCTGGTTTAAGCACTTGGGCTTCAGGTCAGTTAATTTACATTAAGAGGGTTTGTGGTCTGCACTCTTGTGGGAGGAGAGGCTGGACTCTGCCCTTCTGAGCTGGGAATTTCTGGTTAAAGGCTTATAGTGCCTGCATATTTGAACTGCTTCTTACTGAAATTGGTACACCTTGTTTGCTGTAGCATAGACTAGATCAGGCCTGCTGAATCTAGCTTTGTTTGTATAACTTGAGCACTAATCCAGGCATTCTTTAAAGTATTCAATTGTATTTATTACTGCTTGGTAGTAATTTGATTAAAGTATAGCTGTCATTCTAAGTCTTTTGGATTAAGCACTTGGGCTTCAGACCAGTTGATTTACATTAGGAAGGTTTGTGGCCTGCACTGTGGTGGCAGGACAGGTAGCTTACATCCTTCTAAGTTGGGAACTGCTGATTGAGGGCTCAGTGTCTGTTATTCTAAAAGTGTATTAGTTCTGGTTTAAGCACTTGGGCTTCAGGCCAGTTATTTTACATTAAGAGGGTTCGTGGTCTGCACTCTTGTGGGAGGAGAGGCTGGACTCTGCCTTTCTGAGCTGGGAATTTCTGGTTAAAGGCTTATAGGGCCTGCATATTTGAACTGCTTCTTACTGAAATTGGTACACCTTGTTTGCTGTAGCATAGAGTAGATCCAGGCCTGCTGAATCTAGCTTTGTTTGTATAACTTGAGCACTAATCCAGGCATTCTTTAAAAGTATTCAATTGTACTTATTACTGCTTGGTAATAACTTGATTAAAGTGTAGCTATCATTCTAAGTCTTTTGAATTAAGCACTTGGGCTTCCGACCAGTTGTTTTACATTAGGAAGGTTTGTGGCCTGCACTGTGGTGGCAGGACAGGTAGCTTACATCCTTCTAAGTTGGGAACTGCTGATTGAGGGCTCAGTGTCTGTTATTCTAAAAGTGTATTAGTTCTGGTTTAAGCACTTGGGCTTCAGGCCAGTTATTTTACATTAAGAAGGTTCGTGGTCTGCACTCTTGTGGGAGGAGAGGCTGGACTCTGCCCTTCTGAGCTGGAAATTTCTGGTTAAAGGCTTATAGTGCCTGCATATTTGAACTGTTTCTTACTGAAATTGGTACACATTGTTTGCTGTAGCACAGACTACATCCAAGCCTGCTGAATCTAGCTTTGTTTGTTTGCTTGTTGTTTGTTTGCTTGTTATTTCCCTGAAATGCTAATTCCACCTAAAATGCGGCTTTTCCGTGCTTCTGTGGATACCTAGTGATATCTGCATTGCTTACTGTACTTATTTCCTTGTTTCACTTGAAAGAAAGTTACTGTTTGTTGTTTTTGTATTTAAGTTACCTGTAACACATTGCATTTAAGTTACCTGGCACTTGCTCACTAAGTCAGCACTAAAAAATTAAAAGCACTACACCCTCACAAACTCCCCTTGAGTACCTTGTTCCCCATTGGCCTTTTTTTCAATTATAAAAGAATTCCCAATACTATTCTAGCATGTCCAAAGGTCAGTTGTCAATCTCCTCTCTGGTCCAGCTGGTGAATCTGGGAATCTTGAGGCAATGTTACAACGGCCTCATGTACACAGACAACCCTTTCCTCCTCCCAACAAATTCCAACACATTTGGAGATGCAATCATATAGCCAAACTGGAGGCTAAGCTCTCTCAACTCAGTACTGGCGTAACCAGTCAGGAGGAGAAGGAATCCACACTCACTACAATTCCAGTCTCACATAGACCTACCACGACAGCAAACCAAACAAATAAACACACAAAGACATACTCAGAGGCTCTAAACAAAAATCTGCCTAAGCAGACACCCAAGCAACCGCAACCCCAAAACAAAACACGTGCAACACATAGCTCACAAAGTCAGTGTGCCGAACAGTCACAGCCCTTAAGGCTAAACAACACACCTGATACACTTGTAATAGATGACTCTATCGTCAGGCACACTGACATCCCACTCACCAGGCTGAACAAGGAGAAGATCACGGTGAGCTGCCTGTCGGGCGCTAGGATCCGCCACATAACACAAGCACTCAGGTCACTCCAAGGCAAGTACAAATATGACTCAGTCATTGTCCATGCTGGTGTGAATGACCTGAGACGTACCTCCCTGGACTACATGAAAAGAGACATAGAGAAGCTCTCTGAGCATGTAGCCCAGGCCGGTATGACCCTGACCTTGAGTAGCATCTTTCCCTCACCAAGAATCATGCCACAATATGAAGACAAGATAGTCAATTTCAACAATTGGCTTAAGTATTGGTGTCATTCAAAGGGGATCTAATGTCTGTCAGCCTGGGATGACATGCTCGACAAGCCACGATGCTTCGCTAGGGACAGCTTGCACCTGTCACCCTGGGCTTTTGGATATTGGCAAAGGCTCTTGCTATCCCCATAGTGCCTTTTTTAGGCAAGGCTCAAAAGACAAACCCACCTCCATAGGTATCACAAGGGATAAGAAACTAAGAGTAATGCTACTCAATGCCAGAAGTCTAAACCTCAAGATGCATGCACTCAAAACTCTCCTTAGCATGGAGAACATCAATATCTGTGCAGTGACAGAAACCTGGTTCAAGGCTCCCAAGAGCACCCACCAGGTTATACCTCATACCATGTTTTTTGGCCCCAAAACTTGGACCGAACCACAAAAGGAGGGGGAGTATCAATATTCATCAAAGATACCCACACCTCCATGTTGGTGGCACAGCACAAAGCATCAGTGACTATCCATGTGCAACTAACAGTGGGTAAAACTGCCTTCCGGTTTATAGCCTACTACAGACCACCCTCCTAAACCCAGGAACCCCACTCGGCCTTCCTGAGAACACTGGAAAATATGAAGGTCTCTCCAAACACCATTATATTGGGTGACTTCAACTACCCAAACATAGACTGGGAGCATTACTCTAGCTCCAACACCCTAGCCCAAAGGTTCCTAGAATTTATAAACTCAAATGCTATGGAACAACTTGTTACCACTCCCACAAGAGGGGAAAACATACAGGACCTGATCATCACCAACATGGGGGCTCTATGCTCCAGACCAGAAGTGTATCCCTCACTGGTAAGATCAGACCATAAACTAATCTCACTGGATATTCACATCCCGACCCCACCCCCTGCCCAGAAAACCACAGTGAAAAACTTCTCTAAAGCAAATTTCACACTCCTCAAAACCGAGGTGGAATCCTTCAAAGCCCCTGGGCCTGTGGAAAATACGGCCCAGACCGCAGAATCCGTTATAAGCATTCTATGAACACCTTCAGGAATGCATGCACCATGGAATGCCAGATGAAACCAAGACCCAATCCTGCGAACGCAGAGACGCTGTCTGGTGGACCGCAGGCATAAACAAACTATACAATAGAAGGAGGAAGCTACTACATGATAGAGCAAAATCCCAAAAAGGGAAGGCATCTCTGATCAGTATTAGCAAAAAACTATGGGCACTCATAAAATTGTCTAAGGCCAGCTTCGAGAGAAAAATTGCACAGGACACTAAGGATAATCAAAAGGCTTTCTTTAGTTATGTTAGGAACCTGGGTGGGAATTCCCAGATATGCTCAGAATTAGTCCAAAATGACAAAAAATACACCGAACCCACAGACATTGCCAACATCCTAGCTGACAGGTTCAGCGCAAACCTCTCCACCCCCCCTCCCCACCAAAAGGGCAAATATCTATCCCAGCAGAGTGCTGCTGCCCTGACATCTCAGATGCTCAGGTAAGAGCTGCCCTCTCCAAAGCAAAAAACACAGCATCAATGGGACCAGACGGTGTCCCGGGCTGCATCCTACATGAACTCCAAGAAGAGCTAAACCCAAACATAAAACTACTGTTCAATCTCAGCCTTACTACAGGATATGTACCCAAAGAGTGACGTACAGCAACAGTGGTCCCGCTCCACAAAAGTGGTGCCTCAATGGATCCTGGAAACTATCTCCCCATAAGCCTGACTAGCTTGTTCTGCAAAGCTATGGAAAGGATCATCATGGACCTCATAAATAAAGATATTGGGGACCTACAGACACTGGATCCTACCCAGTTTGGCTTTGTTAAGGGCAGATCCTGCCTATTAAACCTGGTTGATTTCTTTGAAACAGTCACCAAGGCCATTGATGAGGGGAAGGTGGTCCCACAGCCTACCTGGACCTCGCAAAGCCTTTGATACAATACCCCACTGGCATTATAGATAAGCTCACCAGCTTAAATATAAACCCCTATGTCACTAGATGGGTTGCAAACTGGCTCAAGGACAGAACCCACATGGTTAGAATTGCTGGAGCCATGTCAGTCTCCAATCCAGTTACAAGTGGCGTCCCACAAGGCTCAGTCCTGGGACATCTCTTGTTCGGTATATATTTCTCAGAGGTACAGGCCAACACGGAAGGACTGTGGCTGACCAGGTTCGCAGATGACTGCAAACTGGGCACCATAATCGACTCTCCAGCCGACACAAGCATCCTCCAAAAGGGCCTCATAGAAACAGACAACTGGTGCCAGAGTCATGGCCTCAAGCTAAATGCCAAAAGTGTATAGTCATCCCTTTGGCAAAAACAAAGTGCCCACAAATTACCACATAGGTGGTAATCCATTAAATACAGAAGAAGTCATTAGGGCCTGGGGACCCAAGTTGATAGCAATCTCTCATTTGACAACCACGTGGCCAAAGTGGTTAGAAAAACATTTTATATAGCCCACCTAATCATGAAGGGATTCACATCTAGATGAGGGGAGGTCATCGTGCCTCTTTACTCATCCCTCATCAGGCCTATAATTGAGTACAATGACCCTTTTGGGATGTACCTTACCAGACACCTGCAGCAACTGGAAAGACCCCAAAAGTACCTCACCAAGAGGATCAAAGGGCTCAAACAGATGCCATATGCTGCCCTGTTAAAGAAACTCCAGCTCTACTCAGTGGCATACCACCTGCTCAGAGGCGATCTGTGCCTGACGTATAAAGCCATGTCCAACCTGGAATTAATGGACATGCTGCACCTCAGAAAATCCAAATTCCATCAAGCTACGTGCTCGAGAGACTTGAACCTCAGCACTGAAATAAATAGGACATGCTGGAGGAACAGATTCATAACCCAGAGGCTCTCTTCACTCTGGAATAAAATCCCAGTCCAGGTTAGGCAGAGTCCCTCACTGACTCTCTTCAAGAGGAATCTTGATGAGTGGATGGGAGATCGTAGGTTTACCCCGGGTATCACTTCTGTGTTACTGTTAGACAGAGGCACAGTATACTAACCTCGAAAAAGGGCATAGCAAAATTAATTTAAAATGGGTGGCAAAAGCCAAACACACTCTGGCTAGGCTTATAAATGCCCTAGGGCAGATAGCCTAGTATGAACCTATGAACCTATGAAGGAGTGCTGTTTGTATATTCCTGACCACAAACACAAGATAGACAATCACCATGAGGTAATTCAGCAGATGTCGGCTATGACCAAGCCAGGACCAAATCCATTGACGGACTTTTTCCAGAGATTGTTTGAGGGTGGGGCAGTATCCTAATGAACATCCTGATTGCTGTATGTGTAGGAATGATCCTGCTGGTGGTATGTGTGTGCTGCTGCATCCCCTGCATGACAAGACTGATTAAAAACTTTATAGACATGTCAGTTTCAGAAACCTTATACCAAGGTGCTGAACTTGAAGAATTGTTGAAAAATTGAAAATGCTTTCATAAGTTTAAACTGAATGACTCTCTTAACTGCAAATCCTGAGTGGGAAGAGGTTAGGGGAAGAAAAAAAAACTGTTTATGCTTATTTTGAAAGTAGAATAAAAGTATTAAAAGGGGGAAATGTTAGAAAAATATGTATTAGTAATATGCATGCTTAGTGCATTCGAGGTTTAAAAGGGTTAATACATTTATTCTGTTCACACTGCATGAATCTGCACAGCTATTAGAAACTTAACAAGAAGCATTTGATTTCTGCTAAGGTCATGAAAATAATAATAAGTATTTCATTTCTACTAGTGTCATGAGACTTAACAAAGAGTTATTGATTTTCTGCTTATGCCATGAGAAAGTACACAGCTGCTAGAAGCTTTGATAAAGAACACAATGGATGCTTGAAAGTATAAACCATAGTCAGCATTATTTGTACCTAAGCTAGAAATGTACCTTGAATCTAGGCAAAATGTAACACATATATTAGAACTGCACAATTGAAGAATTGAAAGTTTGTGGTGGGCTAAAATAAACCCCAAGGCCAGGCTGTTTTTCTCAAATGTTTTGTAAATCAACAGTTATTCTCTACTAGTCAGCAATTAGTCTAGTAACATTTTCTGTAGAACAATACAGAAAGTTATGTCTAACTACGTCAGCAATAGAAGTATACATTTATGTGTGACATGGAAAGAACTGTAAACTCTTTTTCTAGAGGCTCCTTTAGCTGTTTAAAACTTTCATTTAAAGGCTCACTGCTGCTTTTCAGCTGTGAGAAACATTTCTGCAGTTTGTTCTAAGTAGTGGGGATATTTGTAGCATTTCCATATTCAGGCTTGTATTTGGGCCTAGTGTTTGTGGAGGCTGTGTGTCTGAGCACATATTCAGGGACATCTTGGTTTAGCCAAAGCCATCAGGCATTTCAGTGAGAGAGAATTGTTTGAGGTCATTGGCTGACTGAGGTCACCTGGACTACAGCTTAGACTAAGCACATCATTAGTTCTTTTGAGATTTCTTTCTTAAAAGCTGTCTCAGGATTCAACTTTCTGTTACCTAAGAAGTTCAGTTGTGAGTGTTCTGCCATTTCACACTGAGCTGTTCGAAGGAAAGACACTGAGGAAACTCGGAGCTATAATATATAACATTAAGTATCCTGTTTTTTGTTTATTTTGTTCTTTATTTCTTTATTTATAGCACTTTGTGTACTGTGTATTTTTCTAGCTAGTTTCACTGTGTGTGAGGTATTAACTGGACATTGTTCACTTTTACTAAGCATCTGTTGGGTTGTTTGTTTCTGATAACTTGTTGCAGTTAAACTCTTTTTTTCTAGGGGCTCCTTTAGCTGTTTAAAACTTTCATTTAAAGGTTCACTGCTGATTTTTAGCTGTGAGAAACATTTCTGCAGTTTGTTTCCCACCCTCCCTACCTTTTATAGTTGGTGGCTTTGCAGTTGCCCGCCCCTAGTGTAAATTTGATCGGGGACCCTCCTCCCAGTCTAGTGTCATTACCTCATTCTACCAAGTACAGGGAGAACATTTGAGAAGGCCAATCAGCTTAGTTTCTGCTACTCCTTTCTCTCTTTCCTTTCTCTCTTTCCACTTAAAAAAAAAAAATGTTATCTGCTTTTACTGCATTTGTGTTTCTTCCTACTTTATTTTGCTTTTGCGTCATCTTAAAAGTACTCAATTGTATTTATTACTGCTTGGTGTAACTCATTCTAAGCCTTTTAGTTTAAGCACTTGAGCTTCAGACCAGTTGTTTTACATTAAGAAGGTTTGTGGTCTGCACTGCAGTGGCAGAACAGGTAGCTTACATCCTTCTAAGTTGGGAACTGCTGATTGAGGGCTCAGTGTCTGTTATTCTAAAAGTGTATTAATTCTGGTTTAAGCACTTGGGCTTCAGGTCAGTTAATTTACATTAAGAGGGTTTGTGGTCTGCACTCTTGTGGGAGGAGAGGCTGGACTCTGCCCTTCTGAGCTGGGAATTTCTGGTTAAAGGCTTATAGTGCCTGCATATTTGAACTGCTTCTTACTGAAATTGGTACACCTTGTTTGCTGTAGCATAGACTAGATCCAGGCCTGCTGAATCTAGCTTTGTTTGTATAACTTGAGCACTAATCCAGGCATTCTTTAAAGTATTCAATTGTATTTATTACTGCTTGGTAGTAACTTGATTAAAGTGTAGCTATCATTCTAAGTCTTTTGGATTAAGCACTTGGGCTTCCGACCAGTTGTTTTACATTAGGAAGGTTTGTGGCCTGCACTGTGGTGGCAGGACAGGTAGCTTACATCCTTCTAAGTTGGAAACTGCTGATTGAGGGCTCAGTGTCTGTTATTCTAAAAGTGTATTAGTTCTGGTTTAAGCACTTGGGCTTCAGGCCAGTTATTTTACATTAAGAAGGTTCGTGGTCTGCACTCTTGTGGGAGGAGAGGCTGGACTCTGCCCTTCTGAGCTGGGAATTTCTGGTTAAAGGCTTATAGTGCCTGCATATTTGAACTGTTTCTTACTGAAATTGGTACACATTGTTTGCTGTAGCATAGACTACATCCAAGCCTGCTGAATCTAGCTTTGTTTGTTTGCTTGTTGTTTGTTTGCTTGTTATTTCCCTGAAATGCTAATTCCACCTAAAACGCGGCTTTTCAGTGCTTCTCTGGATACCTAGTGATATCTGCATTGCTTACTGTACTTATTTCCTTGTTTCACTTGAAAGAAAGTTACTGTTTGTCATTTTTGTATTTAAGTTACCTGTAACACATTGCATTTAAGTTACCTGGCACTTGCTCACTAAGTCAGCACTAAAAAATTAAAAGCACTACACCCTCACAAACTCCCCTTGAGTACCTTGTTCCCCATTGGCCCTTTTTTCAATTATAAAAGAATTCCCAATACTATTCTAGCATGTCCAAAGGTCAGTTGTCAATCTCCTCTCTGGTCCAGCTGGTGAATCTGGGAATCTTGAGGCAATGTTACAACGGCCTCATTTACACAGACAACCCTCTCCTCCTCCCAACAAATTCCAACACATGTGAGAGATGCAATCATATAGCCAAACTGGAGGCTAAGCTCTCTCAACTCAGTATTGGCGTAACCAGTCAGGAGGAGAAGGAATCCACACTCACTACAATTCCAGTCTCACATAGTCCTACCACGACAGCAAACCAAACATAAACACACAAAAACATACTCGGAGGCTCTAAACAAAAATCTGCCTAAGCAGACACCCAAGCAACCGCAACCCCAAAACAAAACACGTGCAACACATGGCTCACAAAGTCAGTGTGCCGAACAGTCACAGCCCTTAAGGCTAAACAACACACCTGATACACTTGTAATAGATGACTCTATCGTCAGGCACACTGACATCCCACTCACCAGGCTGAACAAGGAGAAGATCACGGTGAGCTGCCTGTCGGGCGCTAGGATCCGCCACATAACACAAGCACTCAGGTCACTCCAAGGCAAGTACAAATATGACTCAGTCATTGTCCATGCTGGTGTGAATGACCTGAGACGTACCTCCCTGGACTACATGAAAAGAGACATAGAGAAGCTCTCTGAGCATGTAGCCCAGGCCGGTATGACCCTGACCTTGAGTAGCATCTTTCCCTCACCAAGAATCATGCCACAATATGAAGACAAGATAATCAATTTCAACAATTGGCTTAAGTATTGGTGTCATTCAAAGGGGATCTAATGTCTGTCAGCCTGGGATGACATGCTCGACAAGCCACGATGCTTCGCTAGGGATGGCTTGCACCTGTCACCCTGGGCTTTTGGATATTGGCAAAGGCTCTTGCTATCCCCATAGTGCCTTTTTTAGGCAAGGCTCAAAAGACAAACCCACCTCCATAGGTATCACAAGGGATAAGAAACTAAGAGTAATGCTACTCAATGCCAGAAGTCTAAACCTCAAGATGCATGCACTCGAAACTCTCCTTAGCATGGAGAACATCAATATCTGTGCAGTGACAGAAACCTGGTTCAAGGCTCCCAAGAGCACCCACCAGGTTATACCTCATACCATGTTTTTTGGCCCCAAAACTTGGACCGAACCACAAAAGGAGGGGGAGTATCAATATTCGTCAAAGATACCCACACCTCCAGGTTGGTGGCACAGCACAAAGCATCAGAGACTATCCATGTGCAACTAACAGTGGGTAAAACTGCCTTCCAGTTTATAGCCTACTACAGACCACCCTCCTAAACCCAGCAACCCCACTCGGCCTTCCTGAGAACACTGGAAAATATGAAGGTCTCTCCAAACACCATTATATTGGGCGACTTCAACTACCCAAACATAGACTGGGAGCATTACTCTAGCTCCAACACCCTAGCCCAAAGGTTCCTAGAATTTATAAACTCAAATGCTATGGAACAACTTGTTACCACTCCCACAAGAGGGGAAAACATACAGGACCTGATCATCACCAACATGGGGGCTCTATGCTCCAGACCAGAAGTGTATCCCTCACTGGTAAGATCAGACCATAAACTAATCTCACTGGATATTCACATCCCGACCCCACCCCTGCCCAGAAAACCACAGTGAAAAACTTCTCTAAAGCAAATTTCACACTCCTCAAAACCGAGGTGGAATCCTTCAAAGCCCCTGGGCCTGTGGAAAATATGGCCCAGACCACAGAATCCTTTATAAGCATTCTATGAACACCTTCAGGAATGCATGGATCATGCAATCCCAAATAAAACCAAGACCCAATCCTCCAAAGGCAGGCGTTCTGTCTGGTGGACCCCAACCATAAACAAACTATACAATAGAAGGAGGAAGCTACTACATGATAGAGCAAAATCCCAAAAGGGGTAAGGCATCTCTGATCAGTATTAGCAAAAACTATGGGCACTCATAAAATCGTCTAAGGCCAGCTTCGAGAGAAAAATTGCACAGGACACTAAGGATAATCAAAAGGCTTTCTTTAGTTATGTTAGGAACCTGGGTGGGAATTCCCAGATATGCTCAGAATTAGTCCAAAATGACAAAAAATACACCGAACCCACAGACATTGCCAACATCCTAGCTGACAGGTTCAGCAAACCTCTCCACCCCCTCCCACCAAAGGGCAAATATCTATCCCAGCAGAGTGCTGCTGCCCTGACATCTCAGATGCTCAGGTAAGAGCTGCCCTCTCCAAAGCAAAAAACACAGCATCAATGGGACCAGACGGTGTCCCGGGCTGCATCCTACATGAACTCCAAGAAGAGCTAAACCCAAACATAAAACTACTGTTCAATCTCAGCCTTACTACAGGATATGTACCCAAAGAGTGACGTACAGCAACAGTGGTCCCGCTCCACAAAAGTGGTGCCTCAATGGATCCTGGAAACTATCTCCCCATAAGCCTGACTAGCTTGTTCTGCAAAGCTATGGAAAGGATCATCATGGACCTCATAAATAAAGATATTGGGGACCTACAGACACTGGATCCTACCCAGTTTGGCTTTGTTAAGGGCAGATCCTGCCTATTAAACCTGGTTGATTTCTTTGAAACAGTCACCAAGGCCATTGATGAGGGGAAGGTGGTCCCACAGCCTACCTGGACCTCGCAAAAGCCTTTGATACAATACCCCACTCGGGCATTATAGATAAGCTCACCAGCTTAAATATAAACCCCTATGTCACTAGATGGGTTGCAAACTAGCTCAAGGACAGAACCCACATGGTTAGAATTGCTGGAGCCATGTCAGTCTCCAATCCAGTTACAAGTGGCGTCCCACAAGGCTCAGTCCTGGGACATCTCTTGTTCGGTATATATTTCTCAGAGGTACAGGCCAACACGGAAGGACTGTGGCTGACCAGGCTCGCAGATGACTGCAAACTGGGTACCATAATCGACTCTCCAGCCGACACAAGCATCCTCCAAAAGGGCCTCATAGAAACAGACAACTGGTGCCAGAGTCATGGCCTCAAGCTAAATGCCAAAAAGTGTATAGTCATCCCCTTTGGCAAAAACAAAGTGCCCACAAATTACCACATAGGTGGTAATCCATTAAGTACAGAAGAAGTAATTAGGGGCCTGGGGACCCAAGTTGATAGCAATCTCTCATTTGACAACCACGTGGCCAAAGTGGTTAGAAAAACATTTTATATAGCCCACCTAATCATGAAGGGATTCACATCTAGATGAGGGGAGGTCATCGTGCCTCTTTACTCATCCCTCATCAGGCCTATAATTGAGTACAATGCCCCTTTTGGGATGTACCTTACCAGACACCTGCAGCAACTGGAAAGACCCCAAAAGTACCTCACCAAGAGGATCAAAGGGCTCAAACAGATGCCATATGCTGCCCTGTTAAAGAAACTCCAGCTCTACTCAGTGGCATACCACCTGCTCAGAGGCGATCTGTGCCTGACGTATAAAGCCATGTCCAACCTGGAATTAATGGACATGCTGCACCTCAGAAATTCCAAATTCCATCAAGCTACGTGCTCGAGAGACTTGAACCTCAGCACTGAAATAAATAGGACATGCTGGAGGAACAGATTCATAACCCAGAGGCTCTCTTCACTCTGGAATAAAATCCCAGTCCAGGTTAGGCAGAGTCCCTCACTGACTCTCTTCAAGAGGAATCTTGATGAGTGGATGGGAGATCGTAGAGTTTACGGGTATCACTTCTGTGTTACTGTTAGACAGAGGCACAGTATACTAACCTCGAAAAAGGGCATAGCAAAATTAATTTAAAATGGGTGGCAAAAGCCAAACACACTCTGGCTAGGCTTATAAATGCCCTAGGGCAGATAGCCTAGTATGAACCTATGAACCTATGAAGGAGTGCTGTTTGTATATTCCTGACCACAAACACAAGATAGACAATCACCTTGAGGTAATTCAGCAGATGTCGGCTATGACCAAGCCAGGACCAAATCCATTGACGGACTTTTTCCAGAGATTGTTTGGGGGTGGGGCAGTATCCTAATGAACATCCTGATTGCTGTATGTGTAGGAATGATCCTGCTGGTGGTATGTGTGTGCTGCATCCCCTGCATGAAAAGACTGATTAAAAACTTTATAGACATGTCAGTTTCAGAAACCTTATACCAAGGTGCTGAACTTGAAGAATTGTTGAAAAATTGAAAATGCTTTCATAAGTTTAAACTGAATGACTCTCTTAACTGCAAATCCTGAGTGGGAAGAGGTTAGGGGAAGAGAAAAAACTGTTTATGCTTATTTTGAAAGTAGAATAAAAGTATTAAAAGGGGGAAAATGTTAGAAAAATATGTATTAGTAATATGCATGCTTAGTGCATTCGAGGTTTAAAAGGGTTAATACATTTATTCTGTTCACACTGCATGAATCTGCACAGCTATTAGAAACTTAACAAGAATCATTTGATTTCTGCTAAGGTCATGAAAATAATAATAAGTATTTCATTTCTACTAGTGTCATGAGACTTAACAAAGAGTTATTGATTTTCTGCTTATGCCATGAGAAAGTACACAGCTGCTAGAAGCTTTGATAAAGAACACAATGGATGCTTGAAAGTATAAACCATAGTCAGCATTACTTGTACCTAAGCTAGAAATGTACCTTGAATCTAGGCAAAAATGTAACACATATATTAGAACTGCACAATTGAAGAATTGAAAGTATGTGGTGGGCTAAAATAAACCCCAAGGCCAGGCTGTTTTTCTCAAATGTTTTGTAAATCAACAGTTATTCTCTACTAGTCAGCAATTAGTCTAGTAACATTTTCTGTAGAACAATACAGAAAGTTATGTCTAACTACGTCAGCAATAGAAGTATACATTTATGTGTGACATGGAAAGAACTGTATAAAAATACCATACTAATCACTGATGTTCAGACAAACCATTATGCCAGCATGCTTTATCTCCTTGCTGCAAGTTAATAAAGGGTGCCTTGCTTGAACCTTACGTGAATTGGTCTTTGAGGTTTTTCCTTTGACAGTTATATACTTCAATATTTAAATATAATAGGCATGACTTTAAATAAAGAAAAAAGTAAAGGACTGGGTGATATAGTAAATAGAAGAGGGGTATCTTTCTTGATGAAAGAAATCTCTGTGTTAGGAATAAGATTTGTGGGTAAAAATGTAAGTGAGGAACAATGGAACAGGATATCAGATTAAATAAAGGAGCTCTGAAAAACATATAACCTATCATTTAATAAAGAGGTTTCACTTCTCAATTCTTAGTTTCTGCTACCTGCTGTCCTATCTTGTAAACTACTTCTAATCTCTACACCTCCTGTGGACTACAATAAGAAATAGCTTGAAATACTGCAGTTGTTCACTGTCAACTGTCCTACATGTGTTTGCTGCCTCTTGCAATTCTGTTTCCTTACTTCAATGTAAAAAAGTCTCTTTTATCTTACTTATATTGTTATTGATATTTTGCTACACTTGTTGTATTACATATTACTGTATAACATAACTTTCTTTAATATTTCCACTGTAGAGCTTTTCTCCCTGGGCCTCCGCTGAAAAAGGGCTATAACCCAGTCGGAATATCCCAGTCAATGAACGTCAAATAAATAAATACAAATAAATAGGTTTATTTGAATAATTCAGTTATATTGGGAAGTTTGCATATTTAGTTGTCTATATGTTGCCAATAATCTATGGAAAAGAAATACTACTGACTTTTTCTTTTATATGGAGTTCAAGATTGAATCTAGTGAAGAGAGGATTCTTATACATGGACAATGAAGATGGATGTTTAGGATTAATAAACCCAAATGTTTATGCTGCTTCTTTGAATTTGTATAAAGTTTTGTTTTGAATAAGTGATAAAATGGAAATTAGTGGTAAATTTACTAAATTAAAATATATGGAGCATTGGAGTATTTCAGATTTCAAAAGAGGAAACATATGTTTAAATGAAGTAATGAGATGTTACCAAAAAATTTCCTTTATGGAAAATAAAAAATGATGAAATAGAAAATGAGAGGAAAGTGTGGTGCAAAAATATCATGATACAATATTGTTAATTGTTGGGCTGAGCTAGCACATGAAAAAGTTAAAGCTATAAAATTACAAAAAGCATGGTGCAATAAGCAAGTAGAAAATCAACATTTGTATGAAACCTAGTGATTAATAAATTACCAGTAAAGAGAAATATGCCATATAAAGAAAAATCAGTGAAAGAGTTTGTATATATTGTGGTAAAGAAGAAACTACAGAAAATGTTTTCTTACCATGTGTCTGGGTTGGAAAATTGTGTAAATAAAATTAATTTGAAAATATAAAGGAAGTAAATTAAATATATATTGATATGATTATGTATGGGTATTGTAACCATAAAAATAAGGAATCTGTTAGTAAAATAGGTGAAAGGCTATTTTACACTGTGCAGACCATTTAGAATGAAAAGCTAAATGAAATCACGCTTAATGGTAAATGGAGACAAGCTGTAATTCTAAAGAAAATTAGATGGTGGTTGTGGAAAAAGGAGTGGGGGGTCAAATAAGATAATGAAGATAGAAGGATAACATGATTATGAACATCTAGATATATCTACAGCTATATGACAATAATGGAAAGGAATGGATGTTTATACACTGTATACAATTTTAAATATGTACATTTGTAAATAGTATTGTACATATTTTTTTTTAAATAAAGAACTCTACTCTTTTTGATAGGTGCCATGGAACCTTTTACATCACCCTGTGATACCAACAACTCAAGCTTGCTTTAATGTCCCATCCAAAGGATGACACATTTATGAGTGCAACAAACCCCTTATGCTGTCCATTTACCTTTTGTAATAAATCACAGAATGTGCAAGTTTCCACCATGGCTGCAATGGCTAGGTAGAGACTTTACAAGGCTATAATCTTGTTTTTAAAAGATTTATATGTTGTCATAAGAAGCAGGGTGGAAGAGGTCAAAAGGTGAGGGCAAGAGGGGAGCATGGGTGTAAGAAGAGGATATGAATGAAGAAGTAAGAATATAAAACTCAAAACTCAAAAAAAAAAAAATATATATATATATATATATATATATATATATATATATATATATATATATATATACGCACATATTATTTTTAAACAAATACTCAATGAACACATACATGTTAAACAAATTTTTGAACTTGTAAAAAACAAGACAACAAATTTGCCATGGTTAAATTGTAATCGGCCGTGTCCATAACAACTAACATACCACCCTTATCTGCCCTCATTCTCAAATCATGATTTCTATCCAGCTCATTTAAGGCCACTTTCTTACCTTTCCTAACTTTACCTTAGATCTCAGTATATTTCTGAAATCAAAAAATATTATTATGGAGAATTGGAAAATTTTGTCAGGGAATGTGGAATTGGTTCAAGTTATAGGTGATTGGCCAGTTTTTGCTTTAAAAAAATGTACAATATCAACACTATTTTGTAAAGGAAAACTTCTTGTAGAAATGAAGGAGGAATTTCTATTGTATTAGGTACTTTTTGTTGTGGGCATTGTAAATGGTGTAGATTTATTAGTAATTCTTCTGTTGAGTTTAAGCATTTGAAATGGGTTGTGTGGGCCAAAGACAGATACACTTGTCAGAGTAAATGTGTGGTCTACACAGCAAATTGTGATTCGTGTAATAGTTTTTATATTGGGAAAACTATAAGAACAAAAGGATTTATGAACACACATTAGCCATAAAGAGAAGGGATTCCAACAATGCTTTGGCTATGCATGCATTGGTATGTCCAGAATTCAAGAAGTTTTCCTTTTCAGTCTTGGACCATTTAGATGACAGTTTTCTATCAGGGGATTTTAAGACTTTATTAGAAGGGCAGACTGTACACCAGCTATTAATGAGGCCATAAATATAAAATGTTTTTTTACAAGTTCAAAAAGTTGTTTAATGTGTATGTGTTCATTATTGAGTATTTGTTTAAATATAATTGTCATATATATATATATATATATATATATATATATATATATATATATATATATATATATACACACACACTCACACACACACATTTTTTTTTTTTTTGAGTTTTATGTTCGTGATTAGATTGGTTTGGTTGGTTAATTGATATTGCATGACTGATGTATTATATTTAAATAGAACAATGGCGGAGTATTTCTATTTTCTGAAGAAGTCCTAAAACAGATTAAAAGAATGAAAGTACTAATTCTGTGTTGAAGTCTCAGTTGGTTTATTTATTTCGCTATTGTTTGTTTATTGGTTTTGTGTTTTTGTATTCTTCTTTGGGGTTTTTTTTGGTTATAAGTGTTTGGTAGTGAATAATATACTCAACGAAGATTCTTCACAAGATACTCTCCTCAATTTAAGTATATACCCTACTCCTGATGGGTTTTCCCATTTGGCAGACCACCTAGCGAAAGCTATTCAAGAGGGTTTGACACTCAACCATCCTTCAGGAAATTCCAGTCTCCTGAGTGGTATGATGAACACTGGGCTTCCTGCTACAATGGCTTCATCTTCAAGATGTAGTGGAGTCACATCAGTTAGGACAGCTGAACAACAAGGAAGTGGAAACATTAACACCAACATTTTGGACAATGTTTTCAAAGAGTATGGCAATCCTTTCAAGGCAGACAGTGAAGACAGTGGCAGTTCTGGTGTAAGTGCTGCTTGCATTAATGGATACACCATGTGTAAGACAAATATTTTTAAATTAGAACACTACTCCATAAAATACATTTTGTAGCAGTTAGACATTCAATATCTTGAGTGTTTAAGGAAATAATGTGTACCACATGGCTTAAGAGTCTCTAAGTTTCTGAACTATATCAAGTATGGAGACTCGCTGTATAATGAATTAGTCAGCTTGTTTAATAATACGGGGTTCACAATAATGAAGGCTCTAATTAGACAGTATGAAAAAGACTTAGTTGCCTTACTGTCATAATTACACTCCTTGGACAATATGATAAAGACCTCAGATAACTTTGGCTCATTGGTTATTTTATATTTGGGTATTAATGCCAAAGTTGATTGACACAGAGCCACTATTATAAGTAGAAAGCAGGGTAAACTTAGCTGTGACATTGCTGCTTATGTAACAAATACAGCTTATCTATTAAAAACTGAGTTTCTGAAATCCATTTCACATAATACTGGTCCAGACTTTCGTGATGGTGGTAGATCAAGATCTGAGCAAACACCATTGGTTTCTAGTGTTGTTCAAAGTAGTAGTGTTGCCATAATTATGAGATACATGGATGGGAACATGCAAAATATAAATCACGAAACTGAAAATAATTTGCCATCATCTTTGTTCTCTCAAACAGGCCCTTTTTTAGTGGACCAATCGGGAAACAAATGTACCCCAAAGTGGTCCAAAAATGTTCAAATGAAGGGAAAGGCAAGGGCAAGAATCAGAAAAATAGTTAAAGTATAAGATGGGCATTTTAAATTTGAGTAAGCAGACACTGTCAGATGACATGGTTTCGTTGTTGAAAAAGAGTTTCTCATTTATTCCAGCAGTATCTGTGAACATCATTCAGTTAATTATTGATTTTAAATTGTATTTAAGGAAACTTAATCTGCAATATGTGATGCATGAGTTTCTGAAATCCATTTCACATAATACTGGTCTTAAAAAGCATAGTATCTTTAATCCTAAACTTAATACCATCCTACAAGTTTTCAACAATGCCTGTGAAACTGATTTCAGAAACAGACAGATCTAAGGTCAAGTTTGACAATTTAAGGGAAGGTGAAAAAGTGGCCTTAAATGAGCTGGATAAAAAATCATGATTTGAGAATAATGAGGTCAGATAAGGGTGATATGTTAGGTGTTATGGACACGGCTTATTACAATTTAGCCATGGTAAATTTGTTAGAGGATAGAAACAGTTACAAGGTTGTAACAATGGATTTTATTCAAAGGCGTTATTCTGCTATTGATCAGTTTTGTTCTGTTCAGTCAAGGAGGTTTGGATTATCAAACTTATGACTATTGTCAGTGTAAGTGTACAGCACCTGAAAATGGCAGTGTTTTTCGGGATCCCTAAAGTCCATAAAAATAGGGCTCAGCCTCCTTTTAGACTTATTATATCAGCTGGGTTTAGTAAGTCTGAACTTATTTCGGTGCGGTTGGATTTTATTCTGAATCCTGTAGTTCAGGCATTTAAGTCATACATTTGGGATTCTTGGCATCTTTTGGAAATTCTAAATGACTTTGAGAGACCTAAAGTTCCTTTTTTCTTTGCATCTCTGGATGTGGCTTCTTTATATACTTGTATCAGTCAAGAGGTTGGCGTGGAATATCTTCATGAATATTTGACTAATTTTACCAGTTTTGACAATAATAAGATTAACACTGTTTGTTCATTGATGGAAATTGTGCTTGAAAATAATTTTTTTACGTTCAACAACACACTGTACAAAGAAACGTCTGGAGTGGCAATGGTAGCAAGGGTGACCCCTTTTTTGCCAATTTAGTTTTGGCAATGTGGGAACATAAACATTTATTCAAGCACACCAAAGCAGTTAATATTTTGTTATATTGTCATTTTATTGATTTATTTTTTTTATGGAAGGGTGAGTATGATGATTTTCAAGCCTTTGTTCGTGATTTAATCATGACTACTGATTTTCTGAGATTTTCTGTTAGTGGATTTGGGAAGACCATTCATTTTTTAGACATAACTTTGAATTTTGATGTAATTACTAGGGCTTTCATTAGTAAAATCTATAGAAAAGCAAATTTTGTAAATCAGTATTTGCATAGGGATAGCTTGCTTCCTACAGACACTAAAAGAGGAGTAGTCAAAGGGCAACTTATTCAGTTAAGCTGTTTGACTACTTTCCAAGACGCTTTTTTGAAGGAGATGGTTGAACTTAGATCCTTTTTTATGGACAGAGGTTATGATGAATTATGGTTAAGTAATATAGAAAATGAGGTTGTGAAACTTAGAGACACCAAAGCATGACCCATTTTAAGTATAAATCAACAAAATGGTCTTGGTAGGTGTAGCTGTACAAATGTAGATTCAGAGCATGTAGTAGGTCATCTTTTAGCTTTCCCTTTGCCCATCTCTAATGAGATGTGGTTGATTTAAAAATATTATGGAGAATTGGAAAGTTTTGTCAGGGAACGTGGAATTGGTTCAAGTTATAAGTGATAGGCCAGTTTTTACTTTTAAAAAATTGTGTAATATCAAGACTATTTTGGAAAGGAAAACCTCTTGTAGAAATGAAGGAGGAATTTATACTGTATTAGGTACTTTTTGTTGTGGGCATTGTAAACAGTGTAGATTTCTTACTAATTCTTCTGTTGAGTTTAAGCATTTGAAATGGGTTGTGTGGGCCAAAGACAGATACACTTGTCAGTAAATGTGTGGTCTACACAGCAAATTGTGATTCGTGTAATAGTTTTTATATTGGGGAAACTATAAGAACACTAAAAAGAAGGATTTATGAACACACATTAGCCATAAAGAGAAGGGATTCCAACAATGCTTTGGCTAGGCATGCATTGGTTTGTCCAGAATTCAAGAAGCTTTCCTTTTCAGTCTTGGACCAATTAAATGACAGTTTTCTATCAGGTGATTTTAAGACTTTATTAGAATGCCGAGAATAAAACCCGCGGTGGTGGTGCTGCGGTAGGGTTGTCGCCTCACAGTAAGACGCTGTCCGGTTCGATTCTCAGCTAGAGCGTCTTCTGAGTGGAGACATGAGTGAATGGGCGTACCTTTGTTGAAGGTTGTGCATTAGGGCTGGTAACTCGGCACGTAAAAATCAACTACCAATCATTAGCGGACCGGAGTTTTGCTGTGGTGACTCCTAACCGGGAAAAGCCGAAAGACACAACATTAGAATGCCGAGAATCAGCTTGGCAAACTAGACTTGGGCAGATCGTACACCAGCCATTAATGAGGCCATAAATATAAAATGTTTTTTGCAAGTTCAATAAGTTGTTTAATGTATATGTGTTTATTACTGAGTGTTTAAAAATAATGGTTTTATATATATATATATATATATATATATATATATATATATATAATTTTTTTTTGAGTTTTATATTCTTGATTAGATTGGTTTGGTTGGCTAATTGGTATCATGTGATTGATGTATTATATTTAAATAGTACAATGGGGGAGTGTTTTTATTTTCTGAAGACTTTCTAAAACAGATTAAAAGAATGAAAGTGCTAATTCTGGTTGGTTTATTTATTTGTTTGTTTCACTATTTATTTATTGGTTTTGTGTTTTTCTATTCATTTTTTTATTTTTGGTTAAAATATAAATGGATTTAGATTAAGGTGTTGGTTCAGTTTTCTACATAGACTAGGCTTTGTGGTTTCTTTCATCAGGTTAGGGATGCCATTAGACATCCACACAACATGATTTGACTTCTTTTTGTGGAAACTGGAGGCAAATATTCAGTTTGTAGGATATGCAATATACTAGTTTACATAGAGCATGCAGTATCGTGGCTTTTTGAGAGGTAGTAATGGGTCATAGACTGTGGATGAAAGTTCATTATTAAGAGACAGGATGTGACTAGATATATTATAATTAGAACGAAAATTATAGAGGAGTTGGTCACTAATGTTTGTTGGTTGAACAGTTATGATATTCTTGCTGTTCATCTGTGATAATTACATCCAGTAGAAAATAAATAGATGAGTGATGGTTATTTTTTTTTTCATTGTCTACAACTGATAGACAATGGTGTGATAAGGTTCCAAGATATGACTATCAGGATCAAAAGGTTAACAGTTGCAGCTCTCAGAAGGAATAAGCTAGTTGACTGAAAATGTATGATGAAACTGAATGCAACGGATTGTTAAAGCAAAATGGTGAGCATAGGGAAGAACAGAGTATATTAGAACAATTTGAATATTGGTAGTCCAGTGAGTATGGAGCTCAAACAGAACACAGTTTGGGAAAATGTGTATTGGGCAAAGGATGAATCTATAATCTTGAACATTAGATGTGACTTTAGTAATCAGAGGTAGCTTCCTTTGACTCAATTATTTGGGTTGGTTTACAAATGGAAGTTAGGGCAATGGAAATCTAGGGTTGTTATATCAGGAACTTTACTTATTCATTTAATATTGCTTTAACAAGGTGCACGGCAGGGGTCTGTATTACGTTATTGAATCACTAGATGCTGAACGACCAAATACTCAAAATGGACGTTCATCGAAGTGTGATTTGTGGGGTCGCGGTACAGTGGGGAATGGAATATTTGCCCTTTCCCCACTGTAGTGCAACCTCGGAGTTGGTATATATATACATATATATATAATTAGCGGGGGTGTGGGGGGCAACCCCCCCACAACAAACGATTTGATGAACGGCCGTTTTGTGTATTTAGCTGTTCGGCATTTAGTGATTCGATAACGTAATATAGACCCGCACAGCAGCATAACAAAGTGATGCAGGCAGCACTACTTTAAAAAAGAGGTTTTCTGTTTTATTAATATAATACATCTTAGGTATCAGCTTGTTCAAAAGAGCATTGTTTATTCCAAATAGACTGCTTGACTGGGCACAGTAGATGAATTAGCTAAACTGTCATAAGCAAAACACTTTCAGTTCACCAAACTGTCAAAAGCAGAATGATTTCAGTTCAAACAGCATTCTAAATTTTAAGGACAGAACCTAGGAGGAATAGCCAATGGCTTGCTGTAAATTAAGGCTATTGCACCATTCGTGGACACTTCCTGAAACTCCTTATTTCCTTAAACTAGTTGGCCATTCAGCAGCTCACAATCAATTGCACAAATGAATCAGAACATTCTAAGTCATTCCAGTTAAGGTCAGACTTCTGAGGGCAATAATGAGCCATCCTTCAACCAGTAATCACATCTGAGTGCTTTTCCTTGAGGCAAACATCAAGATTGTGGTGACTGCACCACCATGCTGACAAATCAACATATATGGCTTCTGGAAGGGAAATTAACACAATGATAACATATTTTAGGGCAGTTTATGAGCTGGCCAACCTTTAGCAACATCATATCACCTTTACCTTTGTTTTTTCTCAATGGGTATACTTGTAGCAAAGTGCATTACTATTACAAATGCATTAAACATTTAAACTTTCTCATATTGAACAGTGTTTATAGATTACAAGATTTTTATGGATTTTTATGTCTCATCAAAAAATTTTGCATTTATATGTGTATTTGCTTTTTTATAAAAACAGATTTTGCTCATTGCCCCACACTTTAGACAATTTACAAAAGGAAAAGATTATATCCATGGTGGTGCAGCAGTAGTGTTGTTGCCTCACAGCAAGAGGTTCTCCCGTTCGATTCTCGGCTGGAGTGCGGGGAGTGCCTTCTGTGTGGAGTCTGCATGTCCTCCCCGCGGTTGGGTGGGCATTCAAAAGACATGCATAAATGGGTGTGCCTTCGTTGAAGGTTGAACGTTGAGCTGGCACTTCGGCATTCATGAAAATCTACTGCCAATCATTAGCGGCCGGAGTTCCGCTGTGGCGATCCCTAACCGGGAAACGCCGAAAGACAACAACAACAAAAGGAAAAGATTGCAATTTTCTAAACACATTTTTTAAACAAACAGGTTTAGTAATTTTCTGTGATTTTTTAGGAACCGTGTCTTACCATACAGTAGTTTATAATCCATGGTCATTACTATGCAGCATTATTTATTGTTCTGTGTGAGAAGTTGTAATCGGCAAAATCATCAGAATGTTATTCCAGAAGTAATTGTATTTCATTAAGAGAGTCGGTAACCACTCAAAATCACCATGGGACATTTGATGTTCTACACAAAAAATGGTTCAAAGCTGTACAAATGTGAATATTTGTACCATTATATATTCCTAACATCATCTGTACCTTTGAGAAGGTTAATTCCATAGCTTATCTATCTAAATCAACATGTCTATTATTTTGAATATCTGATAAGTGTCTCAACCTTATTTATGCATTTTATATCAGGCATACTCCTTGGCTCACTCTTAGATATAATTTCATTTGAAATTCATACCTAAAGGAAAGGCTTGCTTGTGTTGGTCTTGTGGATGGATGTGTGGAACTTCTATACTGCCTCTGCATAAAGTTTAATTCCTGCTTCTGTAGTATGCATTTTAAATTAGCCATGTTTTTAGCTTTTCCTAGGTTGACCATAAACCTTACTATTATCTAATCTGCTGTGGCTGTAATGGAGTCATCCCTTCTGTATGTTATTTCTAGTGTTTCAAAGAACTATTTCAATTGTGAATTGTTGAAAGGAGGATTATTATTTGTACAATTTCTTGTATTCTAAACATTGCAAACACCTTGCCCAACACCGGTTTTACATCTAGCATGGCTTCACAACTATAAATCCCAAAGGCACATATGTCATTGCAAGTAGGTAGTTTCTGTTTTAGTCAGACCCACAAAAATCTATGCTAACATTCATCTTGGCTTGTTTTTGGCAGTAATTCATAAATATGAAAAGTTGCACTCCTGTTTCTGTCAGTAATATTTTGGATATGATATTTTTTCTGTATTTGATCCTGTGAAAAAACGTTCTACTTGATACTACATATTCTTTTATCAGGTTTATTTTATCTTCTGTAAATCTCACTTGCTTTTCTCTGTTGCAGTCATTGGACAAATATTCGGTGTCTATTCAAATGTATATGAAAATTTACTATTCTTCGCAACACATGAAGCATTGGCCTTGTTACCTCAACAGGCTTGTGCTTCTGCCATAAAACAACTTTGTATAAGAAAGTACATCGAGTTGTATGCATATATTTTAGAGTTACCTTTTTTTTGCAGCTGTGGAATTAATTTGCTTTGTAAATGTCACTTACTCTGCTCACAGAGGCACCAAGGTTTCAACATCCTCATTTCAAGGCTCATTGTGTATACTATTACTCCTGGTCTTATATACCTTAATTTTCACTTGCTTTCCATATACATGTGTGGCCGTCATGCATGGTTATTTTTTCTGTTACATTTTCATCCTCACTTGTTGCATTTTAACAGTATTGCTTTTTGTACTGTCTTTTTCTCTCTCTGTGAGGGTTACATCTCTTTTCTGCATCGGTTTTTGCCATTTGTGCTCATAGTTTTATACACTCCTGCGAAGTGGTGTAAGTTTTTACTCTTTGAACTTATTTTCCTTTGCTAGACACTTTCCTGTGTGTGGATATTAATATATCCACACTACTATCTTATTGTGTCTATTATCTGTAATATTCATATACAAGGCTTTTTCTTCTCTTTATTTCTTAAGCTTTATGCCCTCATTTATTCCAAACAGTCTTTTTTTTTCAGCTTGCATTTCTGACATTTCTAGTGATTCTGTGAACTCAATGATTTCTTCCAGCATATTAACACTGACAATGACCCCCCATCTCCTTTTCTGAGACATGTCTGTAATGTATTTGCTATCTCTAACAGTAATATTTTCTTTCTCTAAGCCAGATAATTTGGTTATTTGCTAGAGTTCACAACATGGGCTTTCATATGTGTGCTGTTTTATTTTTTTTCCTGTACACCGCTCCTAAGTTTATACATTTACAATTGTACTTTTTGTTTGATACAAATGTTTGCCTAACTTTGTTTTATTTCCAAAAACGTATCTTCAGGATTTGACATAACCTCATATATTTGATAAACGTATCACCTGTTGTGTAACAGGAGGGCTTTCAGCCATTTAGCTGTAGTTGTTAGATTCATCAACCATACCACTGCTTTGTCTAATTTCTTCCATTATGGTCCTAAGTGGTATGGATTATTATCAAATGATGCCACCCTGGGTACATCTAGAGACATTTTCTTCTTTGGTATCTTTGATAGACTATAACTGTCTGTCTTTATTTCTGCTCTTTGAGCTTTCTACTGCACTGATATACATAATACTCTAAGTGGTTTTACTTATATTCTGCTTGATTATAGCAAAAAAGTTGCTTAACTGAAGTATTTATCGCCTTGTATCCAGTTCCATGGTTGAAGGCTATTGGAAAATATGCAGTGTTGGCTTTAAATTAACAAAGTGAACGTTTTACATATTGCTACACTTTTAAAAATTTCTAAAACACTGTTTTTATCATTACTATTTTTTCTTTATACTTCACTATCAGTTTTATTGTTGTAATGTCTGGGACAATGCTTCCTCACTTAACATTGTTTTGATAAGATAGACTTAAATAAAGCAGCATACATGGAAGCACTGGGGAAACCACTTTTAAATACAGGGTTTGTATATTAAAATAACACTTTTATTCAAAAGAGCATTATTTATTATGGCAAGATTACCAGTGAGATGAATGGCTAGTCACAAAGGGTGAAAAAAATGTTGTCAAAACCAGAACATTTTCAGTTACAACCAGTATTCCATTTCAAAGAACATAAACTTAAAGGAAAAAAAAACAACCTGTGGTTTATTGCAATGTAAGGTGTGTGCATATTTCATGGAATTTCCAGAAGCAATATGCATCCTTAAACTAGTTAGGATGTCATCCGCTGATAGTAAATGGAACTGATGAATCAGATCATGAAAGCGATTAGATTTCAAGGGCAATAATGATTTGTTCTTTAAACAACAACTCAGAGGTGTAACACA
>NC_056741.1:1342236547-1342239047 GCF_019279795.1 Protopterus annectens | reverse complement strand
GAGGCCCAGAGACTGCTGGACTCCTGGATTACCCCTAGTTCCAATATTTCCTGTATCTCCTCCCTCAGCGTCTGTTTGACTCTCCCAGGTATCCTACACGGGGCCTGCTTAATAGGCTTTTGGGGTCATGTATCCACATGGTGCTGCACCAGGTGGGTGCACCCTGGTTTCCCAGTGAACATGGCCCCAAACTCTTGTAACACTGCTTGGATTTCTCAAATCTGGGTAGGGGATAGCTGCTGGGGCATTGCTACCCCTTCCACTAAGGTGTCAGTCCAAACCTCACTGAGGAGATCAGTCACCAGATCCCCTCAGACTCCTCCTGCCATCCACTGCAAATACTCAGCACAAGGGCCTCCCTATCATGATAAGGTTTCATCATGTTAACATGGTACAATTTGTGCCCCTGCCTCCTGCCTACCAGTTCTACCTTGTAGTTAACATCACTGACCTTTCTTACCACATTGTAGGGTTCCTCCCAAGCTGCCTACAGCATGCTGTCTCTGACAGGAATGAGAACCATTACCTGCTGCCTCTCTAGCTCAAGCATTCTTGTCATACCAGACCTTTTTCTGCTGTTGCATTTCTGCCAAGTTCTCCTGGGCCAAGCCCATGAGTTCCCTAAGCCTTGTCCTGAGGTTTAGGACATATGCCACAACAGAGTCCTTGTGGGATTCACACACACCCTCTCACTCATCTCAAATCAAATCTAGAGGTCCCCTCACCCTATGCCCATACAACAACTCAAAGGGTGAAAACCCTGTGGATTCCTGGGGGACCTCTCTGTAAGCAAGCAACAGATGGGGCAAATTTGTCCTACTCCCTCTTAAACTGGTCTGCAAATGCCTGTAGCATTGTTTTGAGGGTAGAGTTTAACCTCTTAACAGGACCATTGGTCTGGGGATGGTAGGGGGTCGTCTGTAAGTGCTTCACCCCATAATGCTTCAACAGACAAGCCAGCAGGTCTGACATGAAACTGGCACTGCTGTCAGTCAGTATTTCTTTTGAGGAACTTACCCTGCTGAAAATCTCTAACAAAGCATTTGCCACCTTTTCTGCCTCAGTGGAGGACAGAGCCACTGCCTCAGGGTATCTGGTACTTCAATATACTACCACTCAGATATACTTTTTCCCTGTGGAACTTGGGATGCTCAGAGGCCCCACAATATCCATAGCTACCATCTGAAATGGCTCCTCAATCACAGACAAAGGCATCAAGTAGCTTTTACCTTGTCTCCTGCCTTGCCTACCTTTTAGTACTGCTCACAGGTTCTGCAGTACCCTATTACATCTCTGGAAATCCCAGGCCAATAGAAGTTCTGCATAATATGTCTCTTTGTATGTTTTAGACCCATATGACCTGCAAAAGGAATGTCTTGGGCTATGGCTAGAAGTGCCAGATGGTAGGCTTTGGGCACTGCCAACTGCTGTATTCTTTTACCCTCTAGCTCTCCCTCAGGGGTCCACTCTCTATACAGTAAGCCTTTGTCCCAGTATAGATTCTCCCTTCACTTGAAAATGAGGTGCCTCACTGGCTACCTTTCTCAGGCCTTGTAATGTAGGATCTGAGAGCTGAGCCTGTCTCAACTCTCTCTTTGTAACCCTTCCCAGCTCCCCTTCCACAGGAAGTCTCATATCCTCTGAAATAGGTGCTTCACTGTCAGCGTGGGTACTACTACTCACCTCTGCCCTTGCAGTCGCTTCATCCAAGGGAACATCAGTACCTTCAAGCAGCTGTGGCTCACCTTCAGTCTCACTGCTACAGAGCACTGCTACAGGGTAGGTCCCTCCCTAAAGTAACCACCTCACCAGTCCTGGCTGCAAATGTGCAGTCTGTCTGGGACTCCCCCAGGCTACCAGACCCACATGCTTGCCTCCAAGCTTGACTGTGTGTAACTGCATGCACACATGGTACTGCATTATCAAAATCATTCCCTATCATAGGTTCATAGGTGTTTAGTAGGCTAATGACCACAAGGGCCTTTTTAAGCCTAGCCATGCACCCCAAATCTCTGACAAGTTCTGATACCCTTGATAAGTGTAAGCATGAGCCTGTGAGATGAGGACATCTGCAGGGATATCCTCAAACACACCTACTTGCTGGCTTCCTTTTCCACCCTCCCAGTCAAGGTGAACCCAAGCAAAGGTATTTAGAATGGGGTCCCTCCTAAAGCTCTGACTGGAGTAGACTGCCCAAGCAAGTAGTGCTCCTCTGTAACCATTGCAGGCTTCACAATGGTTAGGTCAGAGGCTGTGTGTCTCTTAGCAGTGGCCTCTTTCCCATCCACTAACATAGGATATAACCTATTGTGGTAGCTTGGTACCCTTGTTGTCTAGAGACAACTTACTGGTGGCATTTTGTCATTCCCACTTACTGGCTCTCCCACCTTTTGTTCTCCACCTTGCCTCAGTGGACTTCTGTATGCTATATGGCTCCACTGGAAGCATTTAAAACATTTAACCCTTGGTTTTGGACATATACCTGGACTAATGGCTTCCC
>NC_056741.1:1342151547-1342231547 GCF_019279795.1 Protopterus annectens | reverse complement strand
GAATCCAGGTAGCCTCTAATAATCCCACATCTTTGAGCAACTTTTGATGTGGCCACTACCCAGTTTAAACATATTTTTTTCAATGCACTAAAAGTTTTCTTAAGATTAGACTATTTATATCTTGTATCACAAAATGAGTGATTTATTTTGCTATGTATGGGTGTGGATTATTTTGTATGGCAAAAACCTCTCGTATGTTCAAAGATAAAAATCTGTTCTGTTTACATCAGAATGATATGAGATGTAAAAGGGGTAGTGGTGCATTACATAAGCTTTGAAGGGAACATCATGGGGCTGTTTTTGTATTTATTTGAAAAGATGCTATTCAGCAGCAAACCCTTAATGCAACTAAATGTCAGGAAATAATTAAATAAGAAAGAAAAGAGGTGGATAATTATTATAGGGGTCCTGTCTCAACCTGGCCTTAATGATTATTTTTAAATAAATATTTATACTCATGCACTCATTTTGTGGTACAATATATAGTCTTGTGCAAATTTATTTTTGAATAATTGAAATGCCGACTTTTGTTTTTGAGTGGTTAAAATTACTTTTTCAGTTATTTGATTGCTAGGGATAATTACGTGATTAAGTCACTGGTGATTTAAAAATACTGAAATTGCTGAATTTAATAATACTGAAGAAGCTCAATTTTAGAGTGAAACTAGTTTGTTTCATTTTAGAAATGCTGATTACTACATTTTGCTTTGTTTTATTGTTTATTGATGTTATAAAGGATAATGAGGGCAACATACTCACAAGCGAGGAGAGTGTGTTGAGCAGACGGAAAGAGCACTTTGAGGGGCTGATGAATGAAGAGAATGAGAGGGAGAGAAGGTTGGATAATATGGAGATAGTGAATCATGAAGTGCAGTGGATTAGCAAGGAGGAAGTAAGGATAGCTATGAAGAGGATGAAGAATGGAAAGGCTGTTGGTCCAGATGACATACCTGTGGAAGCATGGAAGTGTTTAGGTGAAATGGCAGTGGAGTTTTTAACTAGATTGTTTAATGAAATCTTGGAAAGTGAGAGGATGCCTGAGGAATGGAGAAAAAGTGTTTTGGTACCGATTTTTAAGAATAAGGGTGATGTGCAGAGCTGTAGTAACTACAGTGGGATTAAACTGATCAGTCACAGCATGAAGTTATGGGAAAGAGTAGTGGAAGCTAGGTTAAGAAGGGAGGTAATCATTAGTGATCAGCAGTATGGTTTCATGCCAAGAAAGAGCACTACAGATGTGATGTTTGCTCTGAGAGTGTAGACAGAGAAGTACAGAGAAGGTCAGAAGGAGTTGCATTGTTTCTTTGTGGACTTAGAGAAAGCATATGGCAGGGTGGCTAGAGAGGAGTTGTGGTATTGTATGAGGAAGTTGGGAGTGTCAGAGAAGTATGTAAGAGTGGTACAGGATATGTACGAGGGTAGTGTGACAGCGGTGAGGTCTGCTGTGGGAGTGACAGATGCCTTTAAGGTGGAGGTGGGATTACATCAAGGATCAGCTCTGAGCCCTTTCTTAGTTGCAGTGGTGATGGACAGGTTGACAGACAAGATCAGACAGGAGTCCCTGTGGACTATGATGTTTGCAGATGACACTGTGATCTGTAGTGAGAGTAGGGAACAGGGGGAGAAGACCCTGTAGAGGTAGAGATATGCTCTAGAGAGAAGAGGAATGAAGGTCAGCAGGACTAAGACAAAATATATGTGTGTGAATGAGAGAGAGGATAGAGGAATGGTGAGGATGCAGGGAGTAGACGTGGTGAAGGTGGATAAGTTTAAATACTTGGGATCAACAGTTTAGAGTAATGGTGAGTGTGGAAGAGAGGTGAAGAAGAGAGTACAGGCAGGCAGGTAGGAGTGGGTGGAGAAGAGTGTCAGGAGTGATTTGTGACAGACGAGTACCAGTAAGAGTGAAAGGGAAGGTCTGCAAGAGGGTAGTGAGACCAGCTATGTTATATGGGTTGGAGACAGTGGCATTGACAAAAAGGCAGGAGTCAGAGCTGGACGTGGCAGAGTTAAAGATGTTAAGATTTGCACTGGGTGTGACAAGGGTGGACAGGATTAGGAATAAGTATATTAGAGAGTCAGCCCAGGTTGGAAGGTATGGAGACAAAGCCAGAGAGGCAAGATTACGTTGGTTTGGACATGTCCTGAGGAGGGATGCAGAGTATATTGGGAAAAAGATGCTAAGGATGAAGCTGCCAGGTAACAGGAAAAGAGGAAGGCCTAAGATAAGGTTTATGGATGTGGTTGGTGTGACAGAGCAAGATGCAGAGGACAGGAAGAAATGGAAACAGATGATCCACTGTGGCGCCCCCTAATGGGAGCAGCCGAAAGAAGAAGAAGAAGAAGATGTTATACAGCTGAAGTAGTTTTTTAGTATCTGTGGCCTTTTTTGTATCGATAAATATATATAATATATACAGGTTTATAGGTTCATAAGTGTGTACTAGGGTAATGGCCCTGGAGCTTTTACATGCCTTGCCTATAGGATTACCCTGGCATCGTGCCCCCCGACCTTAGTTCCCAGTGCCTCTGTCAAGTAGAGCAACTGGAGTGATCCCTGGGGTGAATTTTCTATTTCCCATCCACTCATCAAGACAACTTTCTGTTGAAGAGGGCCTGTTTGACATGTATGGGAAGTATATTCATTGCATGGGCAGTCTCTGGGTTAAGAACCTGTCCCTCCAGTATGTTCTGTTGATTGTGGTAATGAGTTTGAGGTCTCTGGAGCGTGTATTGCAGAGAGATTGGGATTTCTTTAGATGTAGCATTTCTAACAGAGCTGGGTCAGACATGGCTTTGTAAATCAAACAGAGATCGCCTCTAAGCAGGCGATAAGAGACAGAGAATAGTTGGAGTTTTTTGAGTCTATCCATATAAGACAAGTATTTAAGGCCTAGGATCCTCTTTGTGAGATACTTTTGCAGCCTCTCCAGTTGTTGCAGGTGTCTAGTAAGGTACATGCCAAATGGGGCATTGTACTCGATGATTGGCCTAATGAGGGAAGAGTAGAGGGAGACAATGACCTCTTTCTTCCTGGATGCAAAACCCTTAGTAATGAGATGTGCCACATAGAAGGACTTTCTGACCACAGTGGCAATGAGGTGGTCAAAACAGAGGTTGCTGTCAACCTGTGTTCTCAGATCTCTTATAACGCCTTTTGTGTTCAGTGGACTATCATCAATGTGGTAATTCATGGGAACCAGGTTTTTCCCAAAGGGGATGATGACATATTTTTTGGCATTGAGCTTAAGGCCATAGTTCTGACACCAGTCATTGCTCTCAGTGAGGCCTTTCTGTAGGATGTCAACATCACTTGGGGAGTTAATAATAGCTCCCAACTTGCAATTGTCTGCAAACGTTGTCAGCCGGAGTCCCTTTGTGTTGGTCTGGACTTCAGAGAAGTAGATACCAAACAGGACAGTACCCAGGACTGACCCTGGGGGACTCCACTTGTGACTGGTCAGCAGACGGCCTTGTTGTCAGCTACTTTCACACTGTAGGTTCTTGCTGTGAGCCAGTTTTCAACCCACCTAGTGATATAGGGGTTGATGCTTAGCTTAGTGAGTTTTTCTATGATTCCTGAGTGGGAATGGTATCAAAGGCCTTGGCCATATCAAGGTAGGCTGTATGAACCACCTTGCCTTCATCCACAGCTTTGATGACTGACTCAAAGAAGTCGACCAGGTTAAGCAGGCATGATCTACCCTTCACAAAGCCAAACTGTGTGGGATCCAGAATTTGGAGATTCCCTGTATCCTTGTTTATTAGGTCCATGATGATGTGTTCCATAGCTTTGTATATCAGACTCACCAGGCTAATGGGGCCATAGTTCCCAGGGTCTGTAGTCACTCCTCTTTTGTGGAGAGGGATGACTGTAGCAGTGCACCATTTCATAGAGACAAAGTCTGAGGTGAGGCTGTGATTGAACAGGGCACACAGGTGAGGTGCCAGTTCACTCTGTAGTTCATATAGAACACAGCCAGAGATCCCATAGAAGCTGTATTCTTGGCCTTGGACAGTGCTGTTTTAACCTGTGCAGCAGTAATACTGAGTGCCTGGCAATCTGCTGGTATTGTGATTGGTCCTTTGTGGGGGAGACAGGGGTAAAGTTGCACTGAATCTGTATGCCAGTATATTGACAATATCTGTTGTCTCGGTATAGGAGTTACCATTGTGCAGTAGCTCAGAGCAAATCTGGGTATTGCGTGGAGATTCTTTACATAACTATAGAAGGCCTTGTGGTTGTCTTTACTATCTGCTGCAATTCTCTTTTCATAGCTAGCTTTAGAGGATTTGATGAGGGATCTCAACTTTTTGTTGAGGCTGATAAAGGAGTTTTCCAGTCTTGGGACTTCCCCTCATTCTGCATCAGTTTCCTCCTTCTGTTGTAGAGTTTGTTTATGGCAGGAGACCACCGGATTGGCTTCCTTTTTTTGGAGGTGAGCGTCTTGGTTCTATTGGATATGGCAAGATCCATGCATTTGTGTATGTGTCCGTACAGTGCATTGGTGTATGATTTGGCAGTCATGCAACTATTCATCATTTACATGGGTGCCAGGGTCTATATTACCTTATTGAAAAGCTGTAACATCAAATGGCTTTTCATCAAACCGTAAAAGTCAAAAGCTTAAAATAGCGAAAATGTGAATGAGTGAATTCTTTCCCTGGAAAATAAATTGCTAGCCCTACCACCAACTACACAGTAATCTAAATATAAAGTGGGGGGTTTGCACCCACCCCCCCCAATGTGGGGGGCTTTGCCCCACACTCCCCTAACTAAATATACCAACTCCGAGATCGTACTACAGTGGGTAAAAGGGCAAACTCACAAGGATGGCGAAGTGTTTTTTTTCCCAGGGAAAGAACTCGCTCATTCGCGTTTTGCTATTTTAAGCTTTTGACTTTTATGGTTCGATGAAAAGCCCTAATATTCTTCAGGGTGCTTAGGAATGTGGAGTGTGAGTCTTGGGACATGGTTGGGGAACTATAGCAGGCCCGAATCGCTGTCTTACCCAATGTTAGGTGCACCTGAAGTATCTCTGATGCATTATGTTGGGCTACCAGTCTGAAGGTGTAAACATCCTTTATAAATATGGAAACACCACAGCCTTTGGAGCTTCCATCCAGGTTCTGTGGCTGAAAGGTGTGGAATGAGTTATAGCCTGGTAGTGCAGGGGTGCTTTCTGCTGCCTTGAACCAAGTCTCTGTTACAGCACAAATGTTGATGTTCTAAACTTTAAAGATTGCTTTGAGTGAGTGTATTTTGAGATTTAGACATCTAGTGTTGAGCAGCATGACCCTCAGATTATATTTGTTTGTAGCTGTTACAGTGGGAATTTGGTCTTTGCAACACTGCCTAAAAAAGGCACTATAGGGGTGGCAAGAGCCTTGCCCAGTATCCAGAAGCCCAGGGATGACAGATGCAGGCCATCTCTGGCAAAATATTGAGGCCTGTCATTTGTGTCATCCCAATTAGACAGATACTGGATCCTCTTAAAATGACACCAGAACCTTAGCCAATTGCTGAAGTCAATCATTTTCTGCTTGTACTGTGGTTCATTCTGCGTGATGGTAGGATGTTTGACAGGGCTAGGGTCATACCCGCCTGGCCTACATAATCCAAGAGCTCCTCCTTGACTCTTTTCATGTAGTCCAGGGAGGTACATCTCAGGTCATTCACACCCACATGTACAATGACAGAGTCATATTTGTACCTGCTGCTGAGGGACCTGAATGCGTGCTTGTGACGGATCCTGGCACCTGATAGGCAGCTGACTGTGACTTTCTCCTTATTCAACCTAATGAGTGGGACATCAGTGTGCCTCACTATAGAGTCATCTATGACTAGTGTGTCGGGCATGCTGTTTTGCCTTAGGGCTTTGGTTGAGTGGCACACTGTTTAGGAGAGTTTTGTGTCTCGTGATTAGTGTTATTTGGTGGTGGTCGACTGCATTTCTGCCTTGGAGGTCTCTGCTGTTTGGGTAGATTTTTATTGAGAATTTTCGCGAAGGTGGGTGTGTGGTTTGTGTTTTTATGTGAAGCCAGTGCTGGTGTGTATTCTGGAGGGCTATGTGTTCCATGTGGTGTGGTGCAAGTGTTGACCTTCTCCTCTTGACCAGCTTCCAGTTTGGATATATATAAGTGCATCTCTCGCAAGTCTGAGTGTTGGGAGGTAAGGGGAAAGGGTTGTCAGTGTACATGAGGCAGTTGCTACATTTCCTCAGGATGCCCAAGTTCACCAGGTTAATAGGAGAAAACACAGGGAAGTGACCTTTAGATAAGCCTGGAGGGGTGGGTATTAATAACAAGTACTGGAGCTGTTTCCTTTAGAATGTGCTACAATAATTACTACAAGTAGTGTGGTAAAGAGCTAGACTAATAAGCTAGTAAAAGTGCAGGAGAGGAGAGAACTAGCAGATCTAAGGGAAAAATTGAAGAGAAGACTTTGGCACCACTCAGAAGCTTACAAACAGTCCAGGATACAGCAAATCTGTATCTAAAGTAGACTAGTTACAGGAAAGGCAGGAAGCAAGCTTAGAATTTTTTTCTTTTACAGAAAAGCAGCTAAAACAGCACTAAAAACAATTCAAGTACAGTGCAAGCAAGCACACTTGAGTGTGTAGTAATATTAACGCAAATACAGTTTAAATAAATACAATTTATTCAAACTGTATTCTGAACTGAATTCAATTATTCTTTTATTCGACTCTGAACAGTTAAAAAGTGCCAAAAATATACTTATCAGCTAAGAAGCACACTTAGTCAGAACACTAAAAGATTCTAGCAAAGTTTTTTTCTTTTTTTTTCTTTTTTTTAGTGAAGTGGAAAAAAGGAGGAACAGAAGATAGTTCAAGGTTAAGAACCTGAGTGGACTGGCCTTCTCAAATGTGTGTGTATATATACATACATACATATATATATATATATATATATATATATATATATATATATATGTTGCTTGCTCGAAATCCCAAAATCTCAAACAAGCAACATCGACACCCATAAGAGCTAAACTGCACTACCACGCAAGTGCATTATCACGAAAGCCGGTTTTCCGAACCAGCAAAAAAAACAAAACAAAAGAAATACTGATAAAAAATGTATATCACATATATATATATATATATATATATATGTATATATATATATATATATATATATATATATATATATATTTATATATATATTTATGTGTATATATATATATATATATATATATATATATATATATATATATATATATATATATATATATATATATATATATATATATATATATTTATATATATGTGTATATATATATATATATATATATATATACATATATATATATATATATATATATATATATATATATATATACATATACATATATATATATATATATATATATATATATATATATATATGTGATATACATTTTTATATATATATACATATATGCACTAAAAACTTCACAAAAAACTGATAAAATAAATGAAGAAACAGAGTCAATAACTAGCGCTTTCATCCAGTTTAATGTGCTGGACTTCATCAGAATATTTATTTATTTATTTTTATTTATTTTACATTTGTTGACCGGGCTAGTCAGCTGGATATATGTCCATTTTCAGTGGAGGCCCGGGGAGAAAAGCTCCATAAATTACAACAACATAAAAGGTCAAGACAAAGACATTAACAGTAGAATTTGGTACATAAGAATTTTTTAAAAAAAAAAATATAGTACAAGCCTAAGATTATGTATTTTATATTTCAGTAGGGGAAGAAAAATTTATCTAAGAATAGATGAACAAGACTACTACATTTGCATTAGAAATGGCGTATTACAAATCTTTATAACATATTACAAACCTAGGATTTTATATTATGTATTCTATAAGGGAAAGAGAACGAAATCTAAGACTAAACTAGATACAGTTAGAAGTTTATGTTAATAAATACTAAGGTCACACAAAAACCTAAGAAAGAAAAACACTAGAGATCAATAGATAGAGTATAGAAGATCAGCATACAAGGATGGATTTATAGTGATCTTTATCACCTAGGTTGTGATACTATATGAAGGTATTTGATCATTCCACAGTATATACATATTTACATAAGAAAAAAATCCTAAGGAAGGTTAAGCTCACTAAGAATTAGTGAATCAACACAAGATCATGATCATAGGAGGCTAGGATTTGTGGGAGTCTAGTTAATAGTCAGGTGCTTAGTCTGGGTTAACACAGGGGCATAGCCAGTGTGACTTAAGGTAGGGTTTAAGCTTGCTTTTAAATAAGCTGACAGAGGATATTGAGGTTAGCTGGCTTGGGAGGATGTTCCAGGCTTTACCTACTGTATTGGAGCACAAGGTGTCACCAGCTGAGTTGTTGGATTTTGATATTTGTACAAGTCGGTTGTTAGATGAGTGTAAGGTCTTGAGATTGTTATAGGGGATGACTAGTGATGTAAGTATGGGTGTATTTTGAGGTAAATACAGGATCTTATGGGCTACTATTAATTGATTAAAAAGTATTAGATTTGGCAGCTATAAGCATTCTAGCTGATTCAGGTTGATACAGTGATAAGTTCTATAGGAGGACCCAGCTGCAAATCTGGCAATATTGTTGTAGGAGGATGAAAGTTTACTGAGATTACTTCTACATATTTTGGTATACATAGGGGAGGCATAGAGCAAGGTAGAGATGAGGTGGGTGTGAGCAATAGTAACCCTGGCTGGAGGTGTTAGAAAGGGTTTTATTCTATAGAGGGAACCTAGTTTCTTGTTTACTGTTTTAATGGAGTTATTAATGTGAAGTTCAAAAGACAAGTTATAATCTATTAGTACTCTGAGTAGTTTGGTGGTTGGTTCAGGAGATATTATGGTTCCGTTATTTGAAGTAATAGTAAAGTTAAGTGGGGAGGTTCTGCAGGTGGAGGTAAATAGTAGCATTTTTGTTTTTTTGGGGTTAAGGATAAGACGTCTTTGTAGGAGCTAGTTTTCAACTATACTAAAGGTCTTTTGGGTTAGTGACTGAAGCTCTGATTGAGAAGTAGCAGAGCATATGAGTGTGGAGTCATCAGCGTATTGGATACAGTCGGCTTGTGGAATTACAGAATGGAGGTCATTTGTAAAGATAGAGAAGAGTAATGGGCCCAATATAGATCCTTGCGGGACCCCTAGGTCAACTGGGAGGTGGGAAGATAATGTATTTTCCCATAGTACAGCCTGTTGCCTGTTATGTAGGTATGATTGGAACCACTGCATAGTATGGTTGTCCAATGACAGGTTTTTGAGTGTGTCTATAAGCAGGTGATGATTCACCATGTCAAATGCTTTGGACAGGTCAATAAATAGGGCTAAGGATAGAGTATCATTATTACGATTACTGTTAATATGGTTAGTGAAGGATAAGAGAGCAGAGGTGGTGCTATGAAATGGTCTAAAGCCATGTTGACAGGGTGCTAATAAATTGTGATCATGTAGGTAGGTTAACAGTTGTATGTGTATACATGTCTCCATTATTTTTGCCAAAGGAGATAGAATAGCTATGGGCCTATAATTGGATAATTCCTTGGAGTTACCACCCTTATGCAGGGGAGTAATGTGAGAGACTTTCCAGATTAGGGGAATAGTTCCTTCAGAAATAGTTCTGTTAATGAGGATGGATATGGGGTAGGCTATGACTTTAGCAGCTTCAGAGAGTGTAGTGGGTTTAAGTTTCTATATGAGGTTACAGATGAGTGAAGTAGGCACTGGCTGAAAATGAAATTGAGGAGGATTATTGGTAGAGGTTGCGGCAGAGCATGGGGTGCTAGGGGATAGCTGGTTGGCTAGGGATTGTATAGTTTCACTGAAAACAGTTCACAAAAGAAATAGTATTCCACAAAGACAAATAAAATAAAATTCTGTGTAGACAGACCTCAGTACTTTATTCACAATAACAAAATCAATTAATAAGGATCTAGCGCTTTCGTCTGCCGTATGCAGACTTCATCAGAATAATGAATGTAAGGTGCCACTTGTTTTTATACAGTTCAAGTCAATTAATAAATAAAATAAGAACTTTGTTACCAATAATAGGCACATAGCACTTCATTAAATTCATTTCCACATGCATTCTTTGACTGATTTTCAAATCAGAATAGTATATATGGAATGTAACCATTACAACATGAGCTTTTGCTTTAAATTGTCAAATGAAGTTGTTTTAATTATGCAATTATCATTCTATTTCCGGTTTAGAAACAATTTATTAATTGATTGAACTGTCTAGCTAGGGATTAATTATGCCATTTAAGAACACATCTGATATTTAAACATTCATTAAGTCCTGGGGGAGCCTCTGCATTTAAAAGGAGCTGCCAGCATAATTCTTTAACTTCTAGTAGAGTGTTTTTGTCCCCCAAAAAAGAAAGGAACCTGATCTAAAATAAAAAAAAATAAACTGTGTAAAGGAGGAACAGGCAATACTGTGTTTGGACATATGTATATATATATATATATATATATATATATATATATATATATATATATATATATATATATTTGTATGAGGAACTGAAATTAATTGAATCCTTCTTTGGTCAACATCTGTTTAGTCAATAAAATTTAGTTAACTGCACTGATTTTTGACAGGCATGCCCTTTCCCTGACATTGTGTGGTCTCAGTGTTAGTATGTATAATTAGCAGGGGGTGTGGGGACATTGTTTTTTAAAAGTTTGCTTTTCGTGCACCAAGATTTTTGCTCAGCCCATGCGTAGTAGCATGTTGACATGTGTAAAGTTGCCCTTTTGAGTTGATCTTGAGAACATTGATAGACGGATAATTTGTTCTTTTTTAGTAGACTGACACACACACACACACACACACACACACACACACACACACACACACACACACACACACACACACACACACACTTATATAGTACTTCTTAAGTCTAAACTTAAAATAATTGACCAGAAATTTCAACATCAGTATTTCTATGCTCAGTCCCAAAATCTGACAGCATAGAATAGATTTTCAGTAACATAATGGAGTAGAGATGTGGCATACAGCAATATTGTCTATCAAAACCAGAACAAGAGAAGTGTGCAGATTGACACACAAAAAGTTAGACATGCATCCAGACCTACACCTGTAGTGCTTAACTCACCTATGTTATAAGTACAGTAGAAAGTCGATTATCTGAAATGTCAGTTATCTGAACACAGCCTTCCAATGTTTTTGGGTAGGAGAAGTCATAAAGTCTGGATATGTAAACGTTATATGTATTTGCTTGCACTTGTTTTTGAGCTTGTAGCCTGCTCGTTTCTGAAAAATATTCTTTATTGTTCACTGGAATCGCTGAATCATTAGTCTATTCCCTGCATGCAGAAGAAACAAGATTTTAGAAGTTTTTTATCCTGTTCAAGTATATGTTTGATTATCTGAACAGTTTGATTAAACAAATTAATCTATGTCCCAATTAGTTCAGATAATCAACTCAGTACTGTACATTTATCTAACTCCATTGTAAATGCACTCACTATTTTCATTAAGGATACTTAAAATGTCCCCTACCCCAAGGCATGAGCAGTGTTCAGACTCAGACTACCTACCTGACTTTATTTTCAAAGAACAGCCTTGTCCTTTTGTGTGAAACAGGACATTGATACTTGATAGAAAAAAAGTTTATAGCTTTTTTCCTAAATATTAACAGAAACTATAGAACTGATGAAAATGTTTTAATATAACCAAGAGTCAGCAAAAACATCTATCCAGGGAAGTAAATATTGTGGGAAGAAATATCCAGGGAATTGTTATGGCTAGGCATGTATAGGCCCTAGGGCCGATAGCCTAGTACCAACCTATGAACCTATATAATTTTATAAGTTCTTAGGTGTTTACTAGGCTGACGACCACAAAGGCCTTTTTAAGTCTAGCCTTGCATCCCAAATCTCTAACCACAAGGGCTTTTTACGCCTACTCACACATCCCAAATATCTGAAAAGTTCTGGTACTTTTGATAAAGATTAACTATTTACAAGCTGCCTGTATCCATTAGAGACAGGTGCCAAACCAGAGATGAATTTCCTGCTCCCCATCCAGTTGTCCAGGCTACACTTGAAATGAGGTAGGGAGGAGCTCTGCTTCACATGGATGAGGAACCTGCTGCAGAGAAGGGATAGTATCTGGGATAAATACCTGCCTCTTCAGCAGGTCTTGTTTATATAACAGGCAAGGTTTAAGTATTTGAAAAGGTCATTCTCTTGCTGTTAATTTTGAGGATATGCAGGAGATCCATTAGAGTGGGGTCTGACAATGCCCTGTATGCCAGGCATAGATCTCTCCTCAAGAGCCTGTAGAAGACAGAATACAGGGATAGGGCCTTGAAGTGGTCTGCATAAGACATGTTACTTACTCCCTGTATTCTTTTAGTGAGGGACCTCTGTGGACATTCAAATTGTTGGATATACATGGCTAGGTATGTGGATCAGAGTGTGTATTGTACCTTTAAGAACCATTCCAGTCAATGGGTACGTGCATATAAGTACTGAGCACGTGCAAGCAAAAGTGCCATTTTCAGTGAGCAGCTGGAGTGAAAGCATGCATGTGTATACCAGTCAGTTTCAGTTTAATGTTCCAGTCCTCCATCCAGATGTGTTTGTGTATAATAAACTACTTACACGAACATGCAAGCCTCATTACCTTATTTTAATAAGACAAGCAACATGGTGTCAGAATGGGATCCAAAGTCAAAACCATAAGACACACAGTCAGTAATGGAGGAATATACATGAGTGGATCATCCAAAGCTCAAAAGACTCGCAATGATGAAAAGGTCAATGCAATAGATTTGTGGGCAAAAAGTGAAGTATTTTGTACAGTTCTGATTAATGGGAGACCTACAGAGCTCAAAGCAGATACTGGTTCAAAGTGCAGTGTTATGTCAGCAGAAATGTTTGCTAGAGTAAAAGGTGGAGAACAACTTAATTTGGCAAAGTGTGTGAAGCTTGATGCTTATGGTGGTGAAGAAATTCAATCCGAAGGCTCAGTAGTACTTTCACATTTCTTTGCTGGGAACAGCCATGACTTGCAATTTTATGTAGTCAAGAGACACATGCAGTCATTGTTAGGCCTCAAAGACAGTGTAAAAATGTGACTGCTTTCATTTAATAAAGAAATACACCATGTAAGCATGAGTGATAACAGCACAAGTTTCACACAGAATATTTTTCTGAGTATGCTGATATTTTCAAAGATAAATTAGGCAAAGCCAGGTGTGTATTCCATGAAGCTAGACTTCGAGGTTAGCCCAGAATTTAAACCAACATGGAAAGTTCCAGTAGCTATGCAGAACAGAGTCAAAGCAGAGTTAGGCAGAATGGTGCATTTAAGAGTAATTTGTCTGGTAGAAAAAACAACTGAATGGATATCTTCCATGGTAGTAGCTCATAGGAAAGGCTCAGATGATATTAGAATATGTGTTGATCCAGGAGAGTTGAACAAAGCACTAAAACAACCTCATCATCCAACGCGTTCAGTCGAAGTAGTTGCTGCTGGCATGCCAAATGCAACTGTTTTCGGTCTTAGATGGAAAAAGTTCATTTTGGCAAATTTTGCTTGATCGAAAATCTTCCTTGCTAACCACTTTCAGTACACCATTTGGAAGGTACAGATTTCTGAGAATGCAATTTGGGATAAATTCTGCCAGTAAAGTATTTCAGCATGCGATGGAACAATTTTTTCTGGCTATCCATGTGCTGTTATAGTAAATGATTTTCTAGTAGGAGGCAATGGTGAAGTCTAACACGATAGAAATCTCAGGAAAGTTCTAGAACATGCTGATGAAGTGAAGCTTAAGCTGAATCTGCAGAAATGTAAATTCAGACTAAAGGAATTTACTTATGTGGGTCATTTGCTTACTAGTTCAGGCTTATGACCAGATCCATGCAAGCAAACAACAATTCTTGAGATGCCAGCTCCAGACACTGTCACAGCCTTACAATGTTTTCTTGACATGGTCAACTATTTAGGCAAGTTCATTTCAGATTTAAGTGAACTTTCAGCACTGCTAAGAGAGCTGACATGCAAAAATGTAACCTCGCCCTGGTTGGAACACCAAAGAGCATTCGATGTCCTGAAACAGAAAACTGCCACTCCACCCACTTTGAAATACTATGATGTTCATTAGTCAGTAACTCTTTTCTGTGATGCTTCTAAGTTTGATCTTGGTGCAGTTATTTTTCAGGAGGGTGAACAGTAGCCTATGCATCCAGAACTCTAACCCAAACTGAGATGCAGTACACGCAAATTGAAAGAGCATTTGGCAATTATTTGCATGTTTGAAGTTTCATGATTACGTTTATGTCTAACCTATGCAAATAAAGACTGATCACCAACCCTTAGTCACTATTTTGACAGCCAATGCACACAGCTCCTGCAAGACTACAACGCATGATGTTTAAAGTGCAAAGGTACAATTTCAAAATGGTCTATACAAAAAGAAAACTTCTTTATCTTGATACTTTATCCAGATTGCCCCAGAAAAAAACACTGAACGACATGAAAATGAGGAATCTGATTTTGAAGTCATGGAAATGAAAAATGTTTTTCAACATGTCTTGATGAGCTTAGAACTCACACAGTTTTAGATCCAATTCTTCAGAAGTTCAGCCATTCTATCTGTCAAAGATAGCCATCAAAGCAAACTTACCACTAGACATGCAGCAGTATTTTCCTTACAGAGACGAAATTTTGATGGAAGATGGTATCATCATGAAAGGTCCAAAAGTGGTATTTCCAAAATCCTTGCACCAACAGTATATTAAGATCTTGCATCATGGCCACCCAGGAAATGATTCTATCAAAAGGATGAGAGGTCTATTATTTTGGCCTTCTATGTCAAAAGATATTGAGAAGGAACTTTCATCTTGTTCTGTTTGTAATAGTACAAACCAAATGAAGTGCAAACAAGCAGAAATGGCTGAAAACAAAACCAGCAGCTAAAAAAAATCTCTCTTTATTAGCGCTTTCGTCCAAATAAAGCTTTGAACTTCCTCAGATACAAACTTACCAAAAAGTGCACAGAATTTAAATACCACAATCAAATATTCAGTTCAATTACACCATTAAATTTCACTCCAAAAAATTAATAACTGATGCAAAACCAAATGAAAAATGAAAAATCTCCTTCCAACCATAAAAACTTTAAAAACTGTAAAAGATTTATGCTATTACACAAAACATCCTACAAATATTTACATGTAAAAATGTATTCATAAAAACTTTGTTAGTCTTGAAACTATCTATTCAAAGCCTTTATTTTTAATAGGCAAGAGATAGAACACGTCATGAAGTCCTGGCCATTTAAAGGCATTCATTCTTAGCTGCCACAGCAGCTATTTTTTCTCCAGGTTTAATTCCATAGGTCCCCCTCTATTATCTGACAACACTTTATCAATGGCTATATAAGCAAAATTATGAGCCCTGTTTTCACAAACATGCTTCACTAAAGCATTATTTTCTTGTCCCTTCCTGATGGCATATTCATGTTGGTAAACCATGTCCATTAATCTACAGTCAGTTTTTCCCACATAGAATGCACTACATGCCTGACAAATAGCCAAATAAACCACTCCTTTACTATTGCAGTCAAATTTAAATTTTAATTTATATTCTTTTTCAGCTACTTGAGAAGCCCCCCTCCCCCGATTAGCATTTTGGGGCAATATGGGCACCTTCCACATTTTTTCATACCTGGGTTTTTTACATCAGAGATAACTGAATTAAGCCTCTCCAAAAAAGTCTTAAAATTTGTTCCTCTTCTATACACCATGGCAAATGAGATACCTACCCTGTCTCTAATTTGCCTTTCTTCCATTAAAAAATTCCAGTTCTTAAGTAAGATGTTATGAATACTTTTATAATTATTGCTAAACTGGGTAATAAATTGAGATAAAGTCATAATATCATTAGACCCACTAAATTCCCTCATTACATCATCATCGGGATCAGGTTCAGATGTCAAGGAATTCCTACTTCCCAAAATTGGGCGAAAGTAGCCGCTCGATCTCTTTAATGATACCTTCCCTCTTAAATAATCCAGTAACTCCAAGGGGTATCCCCTCTTACTAAACATAGAATGCAATAAGTTACATTCATTCTCAAAGTGGTTATCCAGGGTGGTCATTCTTGCGGCTCTAACGAGTTGACCTTTTACTACCGTCCTTTTCTGGTGGCTAGGGTGAGCACTAGAAAAGTATAAATAACTATTAGAATAGGTCCTTTTCCTATGAATCCTTGATATCTATCTCCCACTGTTTAAATCCCTTTCTAGGAAGACATCCAGATATGCTATAGCTGTAGTGCTAAACTCTTTAGTAAATTTTAAAAAATCAGTTGTTTCATTGGTATATTCCATAAAGATTGCAAAAATATTTTCATCCCCTTTCCACAAGATGAACAAGTCATCCAAGTAATGGGTGTACCAGATAATATTAGCTGAAAAAAACACTATTAAAAATACAAATTTGTGCTCCCAGGCAGCCATGAATAAATTTGCAAAAACTGACCCACACGGGGGAACCCGTTGCTACCCCAGTCTTTTGTAAGTACAATTCGCTTTCAAAGCAAAAATAATTATTTTTAAGTACCATCTCAAATAATTCCTCATACAGATTAATATCTACCTCCTGTACTCCTTTTTGATGCAAAAAATCCATTATTCATTGTAGACCAATATCCTGGGGTATTACTGTTTAAAGATGTTTTACATCTAAGGTAGAAAAATTATTAGTGGAATAAAATGCTAGGGCATTAATTGCTGCCAAGAAACAACAAGAGTTTTTCCAGATTTGTTTCTCAGAAGGCACAATATTCTTCAGTTTACTATCTAATAATTTAACGCAAGCTGCAGTAATCGAGTTTCTTCCATCAATAATAGGTCTCATTGGTGGATTTTGGATGTCTTTATGTAATTTTGGGACTCCGAACATGTTTGGTATAACAAGGTGAAACCATATTTAAATAGTTAAATGTTTCTATGGAAATACGCTGATCAATTAGCATGTCCCTAATCTGCCCATAAACTCTTCTGTAATCTTCATTTAATTCATTCCTAGACACTTTTTGGTAAGTTACATTGTCTAATAATTTTAACATCCTATTCCTATTATCTACCAAGCCCATAACCACCAGCCCACCCCCTTGTCCGGCTTCATAAAACGTACCATTTGCTCTTTAAAAATATTAAACAGTAACAATTTCTGATCGTTCAAAATTTTCTTAATACATATTTGAATCAGCCAAATTCCTCAAGTCTAATTCACATATTTTTTTCAAAAAGCAATAATACAGGTTGCAAAGGAGGATTGTAAGTACTAGCAATCCTACACCCATCAGAAATGTCAGTGTGCCCTTCAAACATTAATAATTTTTTTTTAATTTACACATAAATAATTTTAAATCACACAATATGGTAGATATATCCACCCTCTTACTAGGCACAAAAGTCATACCTTTTGATAAAAGGTCAGCGATCCCTGTATCAAGTCTGGTGTCAGAAAAATTATAAATTCGAAAATCACCTATAGTGTTGGAAACAATGACTGGTTCTTTTGACTCATTCAATGAAGGAAGGACCAATTCATTGTTGTTGGCTCCTAAAAACAATGGAGCCTCCCCATTTGTAATTATCAATAAAGTTGGCTGCTCATTTGAAGTTGTAGTTGCCATATAACCCAAAAAGAATTCTGATGTGGCCATTAAGTCCATCACCAGCTCAAACGAAAAATCAATCTCCCCTATTGTGATTATTGATGAAGCTAGCTTTTTGTTTGAAATTGTAGATACAGTATAATCCAAAGAAAGGTCCATTGTAGTTACTATATTCGTCGCCAGCTCATACAAAGAATCATCTTCTAATCTCACGAGATCTGATTGCAGGAGGGCTCGTCCATTTCAACTGACCCCCATTGGTTCCTGCCTGTGGGTGGATAAAAAAACGGAGGTTGGGATTGGTTAGGTTGTTGGTAGTGATTCTTCTTTCCTATAAGTCTCTTGGAATGTCTCACCTCAAAATTATTATTATTATTTCTATTATTGTTATTATTAAAATTCTTTTGTGGAGCCTGATTAGAGCCATAACTAGCTACAAAGCCATCATTACCCCCAGTACTCGCTGAAACATTCCGTTCCCAATGATTGGTAGATCTCCCTTTTTGCCATATCTGCGAAGCTGGGGGAATAGGATAGGTGTGTCCCTTCACGGATTCACTACTGTCCCTTTGCAGTTTCTTAACTTTATTTTCCTTTTGTTGCTGAATATGCTATGCTGCTCCACACTAGTATATATCCTAATATATTCTTGTTTTAAACCATTAAAATCTGTATGGTTCTTGATGTTTTCATCCAAGATGGACAAATCCCTATTTAAGTCAGTCATTTGTTTTGTATTGTGACGAACCATTATTTCCAACAGGTCATATCCTACCTTATTAAAAAACTGGATAAGTTCTTGATGGAATTCGGACTGGTTTTCCAACCCAGGTGGGTAGCGCCACAATCTTAAATCCTTAGGTACATCCTTCCTACAAATACACTCGAGTAGGTAGGAGTTCTCTAACTGTAACTTCTTATAATTGAGAAGAGAATGGTCAAAGTCCTCTAGAAGTTAACAAAAATCCCTAGTGGTTTCTTTAAGTGGTTTTAAAAAAAAAGTCATTGTCCAACCACTGGTTAAGTGCTGGTACTGCTTGAGAAGCATTAAGATGACCCTCCATAGGTAATAAACGGTTAGAAGGATCAGAACCTGTTGCAGGAATGAAGGATAAATGATTTCCTGCCTGCAGTCCCATTTTAGATCGACATGTAGGTTCTGTGGAAGGTGCAGCCTGGGGATTAATTGGTTGGTAACAAGTTATACTTTGAGACAAACCTCGACTCTCCCCATAAGATTTTGCACCAATGTGGTGAGGTTACCAATATATGTATTCACACAATCCAAGTCAGCTTCTGAAAATAGTGCTAGTGAATCCGAAGCCATAACCACGAAAAAAAAAAAAAAAAAAGACCACTGAACCGAACAAAACTCATACAAACCAAATGAAACACAAACAAGCAGAAATGGCTGAAAACAAAACCAGTAGCTAAAAAATCTCTCTTTATTAGTGCTTTTGTCCAAATAAAACTTTGAACTTCCGCTGATACAAACTTACCAAAAAGTACACAGAATTTAAATACCACAATCAATTATTCAATTAAAACAATTACTCCATTAAATTTCTCTCCAAAAAATTATTAATATCTGATACAAAACCAAATGAAAAATGAAAAATCTCCTTCCAACCGTAAAAAGTTTAAAAACTGTAAAAATTTATGCTATTACACAAAACATCCTAAGGACATTTACATGTAAAAGTGTATTAATAAAATCTTTGTTATTCTTGAAACTATCTATTCAAAGCCTTTATTTTAATAGGCAAGAGAGAGAACACGTCATTAAGTCCTGGCTATTTAAAGGCATTCAGTCTTAGCTGCCACAGCAGCTCTTTTTTCTCCAGGTATAATTCCACAGGTCCCCCTCTATTATCTGACAACACTTTATCAATGGCCATATAAGTAAAATTATGAGCCCTGTTTTCACAAACATGCTTCGCTAAAGCATTATTTTCTTGTCCCTTCCTGATGGATAATGCTTCGGAGTGTGTGTGTTGTTCCTTTAAGAGTCATTCTGGTCAGTGGGCACGTGCATATAAGTACTGAGCACGTGCAAGCAAGAGTGCTATTTTGAGTGGGCAGCTGCAGTGAAAGCATGTATGGGTGTAGCAGTCAGTGAGTTAGTTTATTTAAGTTTTATGTTCCAGTCCTCCATCCAGATGTGTTTGTGTGTAATAAACTACTTAAATGAACACCCAAGCCTCATTGTCTTATTAGAATACACAAGATGAGAGACAAGGTACATACCAAAGGGGACATTATACTCAATGATAAGTACAATGAATGCCGAATACAGTGGAACAATAACTTCCTTGGTCCTAGATGCCATACCTTTGTTTATAAGTTGCATAACATAGAATGGTTTCCTCACTACTGTAGACAATTGATGGTCAAAGCCTAGATTACTGTCTCTGTGCATCCCCACATCCCTGACTACTGACTCATCTCTTAGGGGTATGTTGTCAATATGATAGCTACCAGGAGTAAATGACTCTCCGAAGGACACCAGTATGCATTTCTTGGAATTTAGTTTCAGTCCATGGCTCTGGCACCAGTTGTTTGTCTGTGTCAGCACTTCCCTGGAGAACATTTGTGTCAGTGAGTGATTCAATGACAGTTTGCAATTTTGCAATCATCTGCAAAATTAGTCAGCCAGAGCCCATTGACATTGGCCTTGACTTCAGAGAAGTAACTGTCAGGAGGGACTCCACTTGTGGCTGACCTCTTTGTAGAGGTGGACTCCCCAATTCTAACTTCCTGGGTCCTGTCTGTGAACCAGCTGGCTTTCCACCAAGTGATATAAGGGTTTGTACCTAACCTATTAAGTCTGTCAACAGTGCCTGAGTGGGAGATTGTATCAAATGCCTTGGCCAGGTTAAGATATGCATTGTGACTCATTTTGCCATCATCTATTGCTTTGGTGACCTTCTCAAAGAAGTCCACCAGGTTGAGTAGGCATGACCTGCCCTTGATGAAACCTGATTGAGTTGGGTCCAGTGTCTGGAGATTTCCTATGTCATTATTGATCATGTCCATGGTAATTCTTTCCATGGCTTTGCATATGAGACTAGTGAGTCTTATGGGTCTGTAGATGGCCCGCCTTTGTGCAGAGGGATGACTGTTGCTGTTCTCCCTTCATGAGGCACAAAGCCTGTTTTGAAGCTACAGTTAAATAGCAATTCCAGAGGGCCTGTTAGATTCTTTTCATGCTACTTAGAAGGCATCCTGGGATATTTTCTGGGCCCATTGATGCAGTGTTCTTGGCTTTATAAACAGCATTAAGGACCTGTTCCTTAGTGACAGCAGGAGGAGTTATATTTGATGGTATTTCCTGAGGGAAGGCTGATGGGGAACGAGGGGTAAAGTTGGAGCTGAATTTGTTGGCCAGTAGGTTTGTTATATCTTCTGGCTCAGTATAGGTAGCTCCATTTACAATGAGCTCTGCACACAATTGTGTATTGCCTTTGAGGTTGTGGACATAGCTAAAGAATGCCTTGTGGTTGCCCTTGACCTGGAAGGCCAAATTTACCTCATAACTGACTTTGGTAGACTTTATTTGTCCTCTGAACTGTTTTTTTTTTTTTTTAATTGTTTAAGGGTATGAAATCATTCCAGTGAAAAGTTGTTGAACAAATATCCCAGTTTGATAACATGAAACATGAATCCTGCAAAATAAGACTATTAGCAATATAAATCATGTTTGATACCCATTGCAAATTAAATATTGCCAAAGGGGTGCTTCAGTAAGATACATTCACACAAAAAAGAGTCAAGCTCAATTACACAAACAAGATTTTTTCACAAAGTAACACAAGAGGTAACACAGCCAGGCAGTTGCAATGAGCAATTTTTCTCTATCTTTAAAAAAGGGATCCGGTGTCATCTCTATAACCGCTGGCCCTTGTAACAAATAATTCATAACAGCGGCAATCTACACACATACATTCTGTCACTCCACTTCTTGTCAGAGACAGAACCATCTCTGATAAATAGGGCAGTGCCCAGCAGAGATGCTGATGAAGTCATACCTGCTGCTTCAAAGCATGCATTATTTGTTCTGTTGCAGTAAACAAGGTAAACATTGGCTTTGGTTGATGTAAAATGTTTTTCTGAGGTTTTCAAAGCAATAATAGTGGGACAAGATACCTGAAATATTTCCAGCTACATAGCTTTACAATCTGTTTTTGAACAGCTCTGGTGTGAACACTGGCTCTTGGTGATGGTCACTGTTGATGTGACACTGTCACCTCGTGCAAAATGGGAAGAAGGGGTTTGATACCGATGTTGATTCTGAGATCTCCAATGGCTGGATAATGGAGGAATTTATTGGAACTGTCATTTTGCATTTGCACTTTATAAAAATGGAGATGTGGGACAGACTGAGGTAAGGAGACATTCATTTGAAGTTCATTCAATCAACACCAGCAAATAACACACATAAATACACGAAAACATACTCGGAGGCTCTAAATAAAAATCTGCAAAAGGAACAGAGACCTCCAAAGCAGACACCTAAGCAACCTCCATACCCCATCACAAACCATGAAACACATACTTCACATAATCAGTGTGCCATACAATCACAGCCCTTAAGGCAAAATAACATACCCAACACACTAGTAATAGGCGACTCTATAGTCAGGCACACTGATGTCCCACTAACTAGGCTGGACAAGGAGAATGTTACAGTTAGCTGCCTGTCAGGTGCCAGGATCTGCCACATAACACAAGCACTCAGGTCACTCCAGAACAAGTACAAATACGACTCTGTCATTGTCCATGTTGGTGTGAATGATCTGAGATGTACCTCCCTGGACTACATGAAAAGAGACATGGAAGAGCTCTCTGATCATGTAGCCCAAGCCGGTATGACCCTGACCCTGAATAGTATCCTGCCCTCACCAAGAATGATGCCACAGTATAAAGAAAAAATTATCAATTTCAACAATTGGTTAAGTTTCTGGTGTCATTCAAAGGGAATCCAGTATCCGTCCGCGTGTGATGACATGCTCGACAAGCCACATTGCTTTGCAAGAGATGGCTTGCACCTGTCACCCTTAGGCTTTTAAATACTGGCCAAGGCTTTTGCCGCCCCCATAGAGCCTTTTTTAGGCAAGGCTCAAAAGACAAACTCACCACTGTAAATAGCACAAGTAACCAAAAACTAAGGGTAATGCTACTCAACGCCAGAAGTCTAAACCTCAAAATGCATGCACTCAAGGCACTCCTCAGTATGGAGAACATTGATATCTGCAGTAACAGAAACCTGGTTTAAGGCTCCAGAGAGCACCCCAGCACTACCAGGCTATAACTCATACCATACTTTTCGGCCACAGAACCCGGACCGAAACACAAAAGATGGGAGTGTATCCATATTCATCAAGGATACCCACACCTCCAGGTTAGTGGTGCAGCACAATGCCTCAGAGATCATCCATGTGCAACTAACAATGGGCAAAACTGAAATTCAAATTGAAGCTTGCTACAGATCACCCACCATGACCAAGGACCCCCCATTCCAGGTTTCTGGAGACACTGGAAAATATGAAGGTCCTACCAAATGCCCTAATATTGGGTGATTTCAATTACCCAAACATTAACTAGGAGAACTATTCAAGCACTAACTCCCTTGCCCAACGCTTCCTAGAATTTATAAACTCGAATGCCTTGGATCAACTGGTCAACACCCCCACTAGAGGTGACAACATATTAGACCTGGTCATTACCAACATGGGCGACCAGTGTTCTACACCGGAGGTCAACCCCTCTCTGGTTAGATCAGACCATAGACTAATTACTCTGGATATCCACATTCCACCCCCACCCCCAATCAAGGAAACTACCATGAAAAACTTTTCAAAAGCAAACTTCCCATTACTTAAGACTGAGGTGGAAAGGTTTACAGCCCCCATGATAAAGGACAATACTGTCCAAGCTGCTGAACCCCTTACAAAGGCACTCTATGAGCACCTGCAAGAATGCTTGGATCATGCTATCCAAAGCAAAACCAAGACTCACTCCTCCAAGAAAAGGAAACCAGTCTGGTGGACCCCTGACATAAACAAGCTATACAATAGAAGGAGGAAACTAGTAAAGAAAAGAGTAAAATCCCAAGAAAGAAAGACATCCCTGATCAGTATCAGCAAGAAACTATGATCCCTTATAAAATCATCCAAGGCTAGCTTCGAAAGAAAAATTGCCAAGGACTCCAAAGATAACCGCAAAGTGTTCTTTAGCTATGTCAAGAACCTCAGTAGAAGCTCTCAGATCTGCTCTGAGTTAGTGCAGAATGGCACAAAGTACACTGAACCGACTGATATTGCCAACATTCTGGCAGACAGGTTTAGTGCAAACTTCACCCCCCCCACCCCCTAAAGGGCCCATAACCATACCAGAAGAATGTAGAGCCCCAGCAATCACTGACACACAGGTTAAAACAGCCCTATCCAAAGCCAAAAACACAGCTTCAATGGGACCGGACGGTGTCCCAGGCTGTGTGTTACACAAACTCCAAAATGAACTAACCCCTCACCTAAACACACTGTTCAAACTCAGCCTCTCTACATGCTATGTACCCATAGAGTGGTGAACAGCAACAGTTATCCTACTCCACAAAGGTGGAGGCACAACGGACCCTGGGAACTATCACCCTATAAGCCTGACTACCCTGGTCTGCAAGACTATGGAGCGCATCATCATGGAACTCATTAACAGAGACATTGGGAACCTCCAAACATTGGACCCTACTCAGTTTGGCTTTGTTAAGGGCAGATCATGCCTCTTAAACCTGGTGGACTTCTTTGAGACAGTTACCAAGGCTTTAGATGAGGGAAAGGAGGTCCACACAGCCTACCAAGCCTCGCAAAGGCTTTTGACACCATTCCCCATTCTGGTATTATAAACAAGCTCACTAGCCTGAACATAAACCTCTATGTCACGAGATGGGTTGCCAATTGGCTCACAGATAGAACCCACACGGTGAGAGTTGCAGGCTCTAGGTCCGATTCTAAACCAGTTACATGTGACGTCCCCCAGGGCTCAGTCCTGGGACCCCTCCTGTTCTGTGTATACTTCTCAGAGGTACAGGCAAGCACAGGAGGACTATGGCTGACCAAGTTTGTAGATGACTGCAAACTGGGGGCCATAACTGACTCTCTGGATGATACAGACATCCTGCAGAAGGGTCTCACTGAGATGGATACCTGATGTCAAAATCATGGCCTCAAGCTAAATGCCAAAAAGTGCATAGTCGTACCCTTTGGAAAAAACAAAGTACCCGCGAACTACCACATCCGTGGTAGTCCCCTAAATACAGAAAATGAAATAAGGGATCTGGGAACCCAAGTAAATAGTAATCTCTCCTTTGATATTGCCAAGGTGGTTAGAAAATCCTTCTATGTGGCCCACCTAATCACAAAAGGGTTTGCATCTAAAACAAAAGAGGTTATTGTGCCCCTCTACTCATCACTCATCAGACCCATCATAGAGTACTATGCCCCATTTGGGATGTACCTTACAAGACACCTGCAACATCTGGAAAGACCACAGAAGTACCTCACCAAGAGAATTACTGGCCTCAAACAGATGCCCTATGCAGCCCGACTGAAGAAACTCCAGCTGTACTCGGTTGCATACCGCCTACTCAGAAGTGATCTCTGCCTGACATACAAGGCCATGTCCAACCCAGAATTGATGGACATGCTCCACCTAAAAAAAAAAATAAATCCTTGAGAGCCACATGCTCTAGGGATCTAAACCTCACCATAACGATAAATAGGACTTGCTGGAGGGATAGATTCCTGTCCCAGAAACTCCCCATGCTTTGGAACAGGATTCCAATCTACATTAGTCAGAGCCCCTCACTAACACTCTTCAAGAGAAACCTTGATGAGCGGATGGGAAACAGAAAATGTACCCTGGGGATCACTGCAGTGGCTCTGCTGGACAGAGGCACAGGGAACTAATGTCTCTGCTGGACAGAGGTACAGGGAACTAATCTAAGGGGGCGGCAAAAGCTAACACATTCTGGCTAGGCTTACATATGCCCTCGGGCAGATAGCCTAGTACTTACCTATGAACCTATGAACCTATGAAAGGCAGATATCTAATCAAAGCAGCCACTGACTGTATGAATGACCAGGACTCAGTCATCACATACTGTCCAGTCCTTTCCTTAAAAATCATAAAAATAGCTTAAAATCATAAAGACAAGTGAACTAAATCAGGTTCACATCAGTGGTGACTGGTGACTTAAGAGCAAGGAGGGGGGGTGCAGGAAGCAACTGAATGGGTAGAGCCAAAGACAGTGGGGCAGGACTGTATTATAGCAGATCAAACAAATGTGGTCATTCACTTTCATCGACAGACTGCTTCAGTAAAAACCCACTCTTTATAGCTACTTTACTGTATAAACCTTAGATGTTTAGCCATAATCAACACTCTGTGGTCATCCTGTTACTCACTAGCCTCCCCTGCACTCCTCCAGTGCCCTCCTCTGTTTTCCCCTCATCCTGGCCTCACACCATCCACACAGTTTACTTTTTTCTTGCTTTTTCATACTTCATCTTACTTTTCCCCTTCATGCTTTAACATTCTGTAACTGGCCAAGACTCCACTGTAATTTAAGTCTGACAGAAATAACTGAATTAAGATGGGAGTCTGCAAGGACCTCAGAATCATAAAGTTGTAAATGCACTGAGGTGCATCTTAGATTGTTTAGTTTAACTTCTGACTTAAGAATGATGGTCTGAAGAAAAAACTCATGAGCAAGAAAATATATTTAGTCTTTCTGGGAATAGCGCCCACCTTCTCACCTCTCTTAAAAGACAGCTATTTTCTGTGTACCACCCTGATGAAAAGTAAAAGAGCAAATGGCCAGAGGCATGTATTAAACTGCTCACTGTCTGGGAGAAGAAACCAAAGCACTTGGATAAAATCCACAAAGAGAAAAGGACTGCACATAGAAAGAATGAACTGTCAAAAACTCAACAGGAGTTTCAAATGTTATATGGCAACACTATTCAGTGAAACACTCTGCCAGTGATCATTTGCTGTCACATATACCCTGCTCAGACTGCCACAGACAGCTACTTACATGCAGTGCTGATGCTTGGCTGTTACAGAAAGTGAAAAAATATACACACTACTGCTGCAAGGCCACTATAATAAATGCTTATTTTAAACAAATACCAATAGTGTCAGTCACTTTTATCAACAGAAAACCTCTGCATCCAATTAAAGCCAACTTTATTGACTGAATATACCTCAGATATCAGAATGTAATATAATAAAAATAGCAACAGGTGGACAAACCAATTTATTTTAACCCTTCCACACACAGATGTGACCATCAATTTCCCTCACCAAACCCTTCAGTAGTTCGCCATTGTATGTACAAGCACTACATTGACATCAAAATGAAACATTTCCCCCAATGACCCCTCTCAGTAGTTTGTCCATATATGCACAAGCACTGCATGTTCACATATTCACACACACACGAACACACACACACAAACACACACACACACACACACACACACACACACACACACACACACACACACACACACACACACACACACACTTTAAGTACTTCAATCTTCCAACATCCTGGCAGTAATACACATATTGACTGAAAAAAATACTTTAAAATAAATAGAAAAAACCTTTTCCCATGCTCATGTTTCCTTTTCCACATTAAGTACTTCCTTCTTCGTGGCTCAGGCTGCCTCAAGCACCTGAGAGAGTCAGACCCAATAGGAAGGGCTCCTCATTGCCTCATGCAGCAATCCGGTGTGTCACCCATTCAGTGACACTTCTGTCACTGCTGAATGCTGCTGATCAACCCCGATTGATGATCAGGAAGCCTAATGCCAGATTGTTTTCAAAACAGCTCAGTAATTGTAAGAAGCAGAATTTTTATTTGCTTTGGATCTCCTCATAACACAACAGAAAGTCAACTATTATTTTTAATTTAAAATAGTTGACTTTCTGAGTTAGCACATTTCTTTTTTTCTCTTTTTTGTTGGGGGACTGCAGCCCAGCAACCAGTATGAGGTCCCGCCCTGGTTTATATCCACTAACTGTAAGACTGCATGTCACTTCCTTGTATCTTAATATTGTATTACCTATCAGAAAATAGCAAGTCAGTGAGGAAAGCATAATATCATTACAACAAAATATTTGATCTGTCTGGCAACAATAATGACAATATACAAGAGAGAGCTCTGCCCTCAAGTTATAATCTAACAAGTCTGTTTCTCTGTCTCTTTCTCTCAAACTCTGTATCAGAGTGGTCTGTGATACATGCAGCAAGTATTTAGTTAACTACAACTGTTGCTGTTGAGTCTGATGCCTGCAGAGATGTAGACATTGGACCTCCATGGGTTCACAGGCATTGCCATGGTATGTGGAACACCTAATGTGATGTAGCATACTGAGTCACAGATTTTCTGACATCTGAGCAGTCGTTGCTCTTCCTGTTGAAGTAAACTAATCCTAATAATCACCTTGGTACACCTGACATACCCATAATATTGTGGGTGTCTGAATTGTCTGTGTTCTTATTATCTGTTGCGTAAAGAAGCATGTTAATTCATTAGTGTACAGAATATTTAGGTGTTATCTGCATTGACTTGAATCTTAGCTAGTGTGTCTATCTGTATTCTGCCTGCAGTGCCTGATGATATACGGCATGTTGTGACTCTGTAGTGTACATATTGTTGTTGTATGTCACTACTGGATTTCTTGATTCCCTGGTCTATGCTATCCACATGTCCTCATGCCTTAGTTTACAATGGTTGCTGTACTGCATTTTTGTCAAGAGTTCTACACTTGTAACTTTGGTGGTGTCACCCATTTGTTTGCTGTCTGTGTGGTATATACACAGCACGGGAATGTTACTGAGCAAAATGACCCATGATGCTTAGTAAACTGCATCTGGCTCAGGGTTACATATAGGGCATTACTATTTTTTTTTTGTAATCTGAGCCCTGATTTGACTAATGTGCTAAACATATCTGCTCAAACTCTCTTTCATTTTTTTGCATGTCCCAACGCACTTAAAAAATCCTAGGAATCCTAGGAAACAAAATATACTGATAATCATCCATGGAAACACCCATTCTGCCATTTTACTTTCACTTAATTTGAAGAGGAACTGCTAGCACTAGTGTGTGTGTGTGTGTGTGTGTGTGTGTGTGTGTGTGTGTGTGTGTGTGTGTGTGTGTGTGTGTGTGTGTGTGTGTGTGTGTGTGTGTGTGTGTGTGTGTGTGTGTGTGTGTGTGTGTGTTGAATATAAAGGTTGTTTGGAGACTGGAATAATGGAAGTGGTTCCTATCAGGTTTCATTTTTCAATCCTTGTTAGATATGTTTAGGCATAATAATACTGGTTCAGCTTTTCCAGTAGGTTGCAAATGAAAACATTTTTTTACAGGCAGATTAATAGATTTTTTACCTCCTTTCCTCTGGCTTCAACCAATCAGCACTCATTTCCTTCCAGTGACTAATATCTGTGTGTAAATTTCTCTCCCTCTCTCTATATATGTATATAAATATAAATCACGTAAAACACAGGCACACACACACATCACACACAATTGCTACCAACCAAGATAACTTACAGTTTTAGCTCGCTTTCTTCAGTATCATCCTTTCAACATGGCTGGATGTATTCAGAAATGCTTAAATCTTTTTATTTTTATACAAATGATTCATTTAACATTTTTTTATCTAAAGCGTACATATACAGTTTTTTAGATGTTACTCATTTGCAGCCTGTAAATCTGCAGGAAAATCTGTAATTATTAAAAAGAACAAATATGCCTTATTTATTCACAGAAAAGTCACCAAATATGCAGAGTAGCAGAACGTTTAACATTTGGAACTGTGTGTTTGGAACTGTGTGTGGGTCAGCAAAGTGACACACAAAAATGAAAATTTTATTTCAGACCAAAAAAGTCCTAAATTACATTTGTACAATTAATAATAGCTTTTCTCATGGAGCAAAGTTTCCAACACCTCCCACAAAGGAAATATAATTCCTGTACTGCAAGACTTAATCAACCCATCCCTTTACGATAAAACAGAACTACAAAGCCTAAAGCTTATATTTCACAATCTACATTCATGATTGCTAGATAAACAACTTATAATGAATGCAAAAAAAGTGCTTTGGCAGCTACCAAAAGTTACTGATGAAGTTCTGATGAAGTCAAAATTTTTGATGAAAGCACTTAACACTGACGTACTGTGTACTATTTTATTATTTTATTAAAATAAATATCCTGCGGTCTTTTGGGTGCATTCCTTTTTTTTTGGTTGTTTATGCACCTACACACCACCTTGCTGTGTTTGTGTTACCAAAAGTTAAATAAACATACTAAATCTCTATTGTCTCATCTTACCATAATCATTGAAATATCTTGGTGTTGTCTTTATAAATCATAAGTGTAAAAGATAATCTTAACCCTACCCTGTATGGATGTTGAAATGCTACAAGAAAAATATATTGTAACTTCATTTAAAATATGCTCTAGTGCTACTAGCCCATGCCTTCAAGAAAAAACATAAAGAGCTCCAAGCTCTCCCCAGCAAAATCTGTCACTTTGTTTTCCTCTCACGAAAAAATAAAACATTAACTGTATCAGTCTCCAAAGAGCTAAATGAATCTCAGTAAAGGAACATTGACGAACATACATTTTTCTTCTCAATGTTAAACATAAAACCTTATACAGTGAAAGTCATTTCAGCCCTATGTCACAGGCTATGAAAACACTCCATGTCAGCCACGATCTCTATCCATCAGTGCTCTGTTACTCACTGGATCAACAAACTCCCTGTCAACCACACATGGTACCTTTCGCAGTTCTTGAACTATCATATGGGACTCACTTCTGAGTGAAATCAATAACATATCTGCCTACAAAACATTTAGACAAAAACTGTTAAAATTCAATACAAAAGCAACATCTGTACTTGTTTCACACAGTTCCTTATAAGTACTGATTTTCTAATTACTACAACAACAACATTATTCCATTAACTCAGTTCCTCTCATCTGAACTACATACCATTGGCTACCAAACATGTTATACGTATATACCTTGCATGTATATGTATATGTATATGTATATGTATATACATATGTATATGTATGTAGTTGTGTTGATGTTTTAGTCTTTCTCTAAACATCCTACAGGTTACATATTTAACAACACATGCTTTAGATATTTAAGTATATTGACTCTTTCTTTCTTATGGCTCACATTCCAAATATGTAAAATAGCTACCCAAACCAAAGACAATCACAAGGCATTTTTTAGTTATGCTCATAATCTCAAAAGCACAATGCAGCAATGCGCTTTACTGATTGTGAATGATGTTACCTGCACGTAGGCTAAAGATATAATGAACCTACTGGCCGATATATTTAGCTGTAACTTTACCACTCTCTCTTCCATCCATCTGTCCCTCAAGATATACCTGAAAATGTCTTGCTTCCAGCTATCACACAAGACCAAGTCCTAAAAGTGCTATCAAAAGCTAAAAATACTGCATTGATGGGTCATGACAATATCCCTGGTGCATGAAGCATGGTTTAGTCACACCCCTAACAACACTGTTCATCCTCAAACTCCATACAGCTTTTGTACCAATTGAATAGAGAACAGCTACAGTCATTCCCCTGCATAAGGGAGGACCTTCTACAGTCCCAGGCAATTATAGACCAATAAGGCTGATCAATTTCATATGCAAAGCCATGGAAAGACTTATCATGTAATAGGGAATCTCCAAATACTAGACCCATCTCAGTGTGGATTCATAAAGGGCTGGCCATGCTTACTCAACCTGGTGGAGTTTTTTTGAAAAGGTCACCACAGTAATGGATAATGGCAAAATGGTACACACTGTATACTTCAACCTGGGCTAAGCTTTTGACTCAATTCTACACTCAGGTATAGCAGAAAAAATAAACTGGAAATAAGCCCCTGCCCTATGTCATCCACTGGGTTGCCAGCTATCTCACAGGTAGGATGCAGATAAACAAAATCGGGGAAGTTACCTCCACAAAGATACCAGTCACCAGTTGAGTCTCCCAGGGATCTGTGCTGGGATCTTTCCTGTTTGATATGTACGTTTCTGAAGTAAAAGCCAATAGCAAAGGGATCTGGCTGACAAAGTTTACAAATGACTGCAAGCTAGGAGTAATCATTGAATCCTCAAATGACTTGGCAATCTTGCAGGAAAGGTTGCCACAAAGAAATAACTGGTCCCAAAATCATGGACTGGAACTAAATGCCAAAAAAATCATTGTTATATACTTTGGGAAGTCATCTTCTTCAGGGAACTACCACATTGACAATACACCCCTAAGAGTTGACCCAGTTTGAGATTTGGGAACTTATGTGGACAGTGACCTAAATTTTGACCAAAGTGTCTGTTGTTGCAAGAAAGTCCTTCTATATCATGTAGCTTACAAACAAAGGGATTGTATCTAGATTTAGGTATGTCATTGCCCCTCTTTACTCAGCCCTCGTTAGGTCAGTCACTGAATATAATGCCCCCTTTGGCACGTAACTGTCCGCACACGCAACAACTGGAACACCCACAGAGATACCATACTAAAATGATACAAGGCCTAAACAACATGTCCTACATGGACTGACTTGAAGTCCTGTCACTATACTTCGTATCCTGCAGACTGCTAAGAGGTGACCTGTGTCGGGCATAGAAGTCATCCTCCAACCCATTACTGATGGATTTACTGCACATCAGCAAGTCAAATGACATCAGAAATACTTGGTCTACTGATCTAAACCTCTTCTGCAACATCAACAGAATGGTTTGGAGGGACAGATATATTTTGCAGAGGATAATGCTGCTCTGGAACAGACTCTTGCTCCACATAAAACAAAGTTCATCCCTGTCCGTATTCAAATGCAACTTAGATCTAGGGATGGGAAACAGAAAATTTACCCTCGGACTGGCCCTGTACTACTAATGGACAGAGGCAGCTTTTAAATGCTTTATCTCATGCCTGCGTCCCTTCAAATTATCCATGGTATGATCACAGTCATTCCCATTAGGGGGTAATATCTAATTACTGACAATGGGATGGGTAAGTCCAATCTATAACCAAATGGGATAGGTTATTTTGAGCACAAAAAGTGAAACTGGCTAGGCTTGAGATGGTCCACAAGGGTAGCTAGTCTAGTACTCACCTATTAACTTATGTATATGTTAACCTTTATAATAAAATACCACCAAGACCACTGATCCAAGAAGTAAGTGAACTTAATGAAACACTTAGTGCCTCGGCTTACACAGCCTTCCAAGAGTAAAAACACTACAAAATACTGTTTGCTTATAAACAGCATATTGCAGAAAATAATTAATCAATTAAGCATACAATTCAAATCACATACTTCCAATTACATTCTTTGTTGAGTCTCTGAGGCTTCAAAGTACTATACTTTAAAATCAGCAGGGTTTCTTTTTTTAAGAGTTTGTTTTTTAAAGAGACATTCACCTATGCCAAAAAAAAAAAAAAAAAAAAAAAAAAAAAAAAAGCCCTGTTGATTTTAAAGTATGGTACTTTGGAGCCTCAGGGACTCAACAAAGAATGTAATTGGAAGTATGTGATTTGAATTGTATGCTTAATTGATTAATTGTTTTGTTCAATATGCTGTATATAAGCAAACAGTATTTTGTAGTATGTTTACTCTTGGAAGGCTGTGTGTTTATGCTATGTTTCATTAAATTTGCTTACTTCTTGGATCGGTGGTCTTGGTGGTATTTTATTTTTTTGTTTTTGTAAGTTGTATTTGCTATTTGTATGGCCACTGGTCCTGCAAACAATGTGCCACGTCCCTTTAGGGATGATACTATTGATGGCAGTCAAAGGACTGTTCAGCAGTTTGTTTTACAACTAAATGAGAGAGGCTCTAGAAATTTAGAAGCAGTTGGTACTTCTAATGTGCCTGGAACTGGTAATTCGGCTACTCTTGAAGCGGCTGTTCAGGTTCCGGCCATGGCTACTGCTTGGGAGCGCTTTATGGGGAAATGAGAACGTTGTTTTGTGAACCCTTTTCAAACTTTGGACTCCTCTACTGTGACTGCTTTATCGGCAGAGGCTGCAAATCTGAGGGAGAAGCTGGAGAATCTGTTGCAGAAGGTGTCTAGTAAACATATTAATATTCTTTGCCTTCAGCGGTATGTTCAGCTGAATATTACCCCGAGAGGTCTGTGAGCATACAAAGTACCTTCAACCCCCTTTGAGGAGGGGAATACTGAGGATATACTCTTTCAAAAAAGATGGGTACAGGCAGCTCACCAGTGCTCCACTGAATGGGTATGAATCCTAATTGAGAAGGATGAATTAAAGAAGTGACGGCTTAAAGAAGAAATCAGAATGGTGAGTGTTGAACTTGATAAACTTTTAACATCTGTTTAACTAGTATGTTGGAAGAAATTAACGGCAGACTTGTGGACTTTGAAGAATTACTAGCGGAGCGTGAAAGCCATAAAATGAACAGAGACATTAAGGATTACAGTCTTGATAAAGCGTTTCTTTGGAAAAGAACAAATAACCGATCTTTTCCATGTAGAAGCAGAAGCAATAATAGCAGTAATGATGCCAGGGGGGCAAAAATGTTTCTGCCTCATCCTCAGTTTCTTTTGCCGCTTCTGAAGAGGGAGATGTGAGTGCTGCATCTGAGGGGAGTGTGGAACAGTTTCCAGCTTTGCCTAAAGCACAAAATCCGAAAGACATGCAGAACTGTTTTCGGAGTTCAAGTTCTGTTAGAACAGACTTTAACAACAGAAAATTGGGCCGCAGTGAATGGGGCCAGCAAAAGAACTATAACAAGAAGGGACAGTACAACAAGAAAAAACGTTGGTACTAATGTAGTTTGTAATAATTTACGTGTTAAATTTGTCCAAACATGACATTTCTGATGTGGTTATGTCTGTATTATGTCTTGGCATCAAATTTATACCAACTGCCTTACCGAGATTGCATGTACTTAAAAGTGAAATATTTTCTTTTAGTAGAAAACTGCATTTAATATACTACTTTAAACAGTAGGGAGGGGTTGTGTTTAATGACTGTTATGAAAGTAGTGATGAGGATTCTTTTTATTCATGACTGTCATCTCAGGAAGATTTGTTTGAGAATGATTTTAATGCCTATTGCCAACTGAATACTGATGCTATCTCTGTTGAAAGCTCTTTTAATCCACCTTTTCTAAATAATATTGTGCATGGATTTTTTGCTACTCTTAATTTTGAGGTTGAAAAAAAGTACTGGTCCTGTATAGTGAATAAGTCCAACATGTTTTAATTTAACTAAGCAGCAACGGCTAGCCCTATTGGAATTTGGTAATGATAGAAGATAGGTGGTTAAACCATTTGATAATGGCAACCAGATAGTAATCATGCACTTCACACAATACTTAGAGATGTGTCATAAACATAGGTTCATAGGTTCATAGGTAGGTACTAGGCTATCGGCCCTGGGGCCTATACAAGCCCAGCCAAAAAGGTACCCTGGCTTTTGCCACCCAAGAAAATTATTTTCCTGTGCCACTGTCGAGCAGAGCCACAGAGGTGATCCCCGGGGTGAATTTCCTATTTCCCATCCAATCATCAAGATTTTTCTTGAAGAGTGCTAATGAGGAGCATTGTTTGATATAGATAGGTAGTTTATTCCAGAGTATGGGAAGACTCTGGGACAGGAATCTATCCCTCCGGCATGTTCTGTTTATTGTGGTGACAAGGTTTAGGTCCTTAGAGCGTGTAGCCCGGAGGGATTGGGATTTCCTTAAGTGGAGCATGTCCAACAGCTCTGGGTTTGACATAGCTTTGTATGTTAGGTAGAGATCACCTCTGAGTAGGCGATATGTGACGGAGTAAAGCTGGAGTTTTTTTAGACGGTCTGCATAGGGTGTCTCTTTGAGGCCGGTAATCCTCTTTGTGAGGTATTTCTGCGGCCTTTCCAGTTGTTGTAGATGTCTTATGAGGTACATACCAAAAGGGGCGTTGTACTCTATAATGTGTCTAATGAGTGATGAGTAGAGGGGAACAATGACCTCTTTTTTTCTGGATGAGAAACCTTTTGTGATGAGGTGTGCCACGTAAAAGGATTTTCTGACTACTGTGGCAATGTGATTATCAAAAGAGAGACTACTGTCCACCTGTGTCCCAAGGTCTCTTATCACACTTTTGATGTTAAGTATACTACCGCCTATGTTGTAGTTCATGGGTACAGAATTTTTACCAAAGGGGATGATAATGCACTTTTTGGCATTGAGCTTGAGGCCATGGCTTTGACACCAGGCATCTGTCTCAGTGAGGCCCTTTTGTAGGATGTCCACATCGTTAGGAGTTTCGATTATGGCTCCTAGTTTACAGTCATCTGTGAACTTTGTTAGCCAAAGACCTTCTGTGTTAGCCTGTACTTCAGAGAAGTAGATACCAAACAGGAGAGGACCCAGGACTGAACCCTGTGGTATTCCACTTGTCACTGGTCTGAAGTCGGATTTGGAGTCTGCTACTTTCACAGTGTGGGTTCTGTCAGTGAGCCAGTTGGCAACCCATCTTATGACATAAGGATTTATACCTAGTTTAGTGAGTTTATCTATAATTCCAGAGTGGGGGATGGTGTCAAAAGCCTTGGCAAGATCTAGATAGGCTGTGTGAACCACCTTACCCTTGTCTATGGCTTTGGTGACTGCTTCAAAGAAGTCTATCAGGTTTAGAAGACATAATCTGCCTTTTACAAACCCGAACTGGGTGGGATCCAGAGTTTAGAGATTACCAATGTCTTTGTTTATAAGTTCCATGATGATACATTCCATGGCCTTGCAGACCAGGCTCATCAGGCTAATGGGGTGGTAGCTCCCTGGGTCCGTGGTGGCTCCCCCCCTCGTGGAGTGGGATAACCGTTGCTGTGTGCCATTCAGCAGGCACAAAGCCTGAGGTGAGGCTATGATTGAACATGTTACTTAGGTGAGGTGCCAGTTCATTCTGTAGTTCGTTTAGAATGCAGCCTGGGATGTTGTCTGGTCCCATGGATGCTGTGTTCTTGGCTTTGAAGAGTGTGGTTTTTACCTGTGCAGCCATGATTACAGGAACTTTGCATTCTTCCGGTATAGAGATGGGCTCTTTAGGGGGTGAGGGGGGGGGGGTAAAGTTAGCACTGAACCTATCTTCCAGGATGTTGGCAATATCAGTTGGGTCTGTATATTTAGTGCCATTGTGCTGTAACTCAGAGCATCTGAGTGTTGCCATTGAGATTCTTGACATAGCTATAGAATGCTTTGTGATTGTCTTTAGAATCAGTGGCAATTTTGTTTTCATAACTAGCTTTGGAGGATTTTATCAATGGTCGCAGATTCTTACTGAGGCTGACCAGGGAGCTCCTCCACTCGTGGGATTTTACTCACTTTTTCAAGAGTTTGTTCCTTTTGTTGTACAGTTTGTTTATGGCAGGGGACCACCAGATTGGCTTCCTTTTTTTGGAGGATAGCATCTTGGTTCTGTTTGAATAATGTGGAAATTTATAGAAAATGTGATGTTTCTTATTACTTTGAAGCTATTAAGCAGTACCAACTTTTGTTAGACAAAGGCCTAAGGCTGGGGTATTTCACCTCTAAGGATGTGGAAAGAAGTTTAGAGTGGAAAACAGCTCTATGGCAGTTTTTTACTGCTTACTTAAATTACACAAAGGTTTAACTAACCTTAGTGGCCGATCTATAATGTCTGCACAGAGGTATTTTTAGAAGAATATAAGTGTGTTGTTACATGAACATCTTAAAAAATATGTTATGAGTACAGCCTCCTATATTAGGGACAACCAGGACTTTCTGAACAAAATAAAGGGTAAAGTTTGGAATATGGACATGTTTTGGCTCTGTTTGGATGTCAAAAGTCTATATACTAATATTAAGCATGTAATAGGGACACAGTCTTGTTCCATTTATGGGGGGACTCTCCTATGTCTCATTTTCTGATAGATTTAGTTATGTTCTGTTTAAAAAACAATTTTTTATGTTCAATGGAGACATTTTCCAGCAGTTGCAGGGCACTGCCATGGGGGCGGCTTTCGCCCCCATGTATGCCAATTTAGTCATGGCTAAACTTGAAGATGATTTTATTTAAAGACATGATTTTTTTTAGATCTAAAGTTTTTTATATTTTAGATTTATTGATGATCTTATTTTTTTATGTCAAGGAAGCCAGACAGAGGCCCTTGGGTTTGTTAATGACTTACAAGCTAATACTATGGGCTTAAGCTTTGATGGTATGCTGCTTGGCCCACAAGTGAATTTTTTCGATATAATCCTAGATGGATTTACTACTAGTCTCCATAGGAAATTTGAACATACAATTGCATTTTTATATGGGAATAATTGTCACCCCAAACATTTGGTCAAGGTACTGCCCTATAATGGATTTTTACGAATTCATAGGCTATGTAGCCTTGATATGAGCTTTGATTTAGAGATAGCTGAAGCAGAAAATGTTTATTAGAAGAGGTTATGATGTCCAGCTGGTCAGGGAAGCTAAACAAAATATTATGGATACGAGGTATTCTGTTATCTCTCAGGGAGAGTCTCATTATGTCCGTGCTAGTGGAAAACATAATGTTTGTATTGGTGGAAATCAGTCTACCAATGCAGCTGTGAACTATGGAGAGCAGAAAAAAGTTTTCTTAGTGACAACTTATAATGTTATAACTGAGAAAATAGTTTAAAAAGCACATAGCTTGTGGCCTATGCTCCTAAGGGATAACATTTTGGACTCTATACTACCTGATTTTGTGAGTATTGCATATAAAAGACCTAGGAATGCGTCTGACATTCTGGTACATAACCAGTTTTGTTTATCAGATGTTAATGTCAGTCAGAACTTAAGCATAAATAAAGGCACTGTTCCATGTGATGGCTGTTCCATCTGTCAATATGTAGTAAGCTCTTTTCGCTATAATAATGGCATCAAGTTTACAGCTAGGCATGAATACTGTTATAATATGGAGGGGTTAGTGTATGTGTTGAGATGTGGATGTACAAAGTTTTACATAGGGGAAACATACAGGAATTTTAGGGTCCAGTTGCAGGAACATATTAGGGGCATAAAAAATAAAAAATTAGAGAGTCCCCTTGGGAGTCATTTTTTGACAGCACACAACTCTAACCCTGATTCTCTTAGGGGTTGTGTCTTGGAAAAATTGCAAGTTGCCATAGGTGAATGTGTGTCTTTAAAAAACAAACTGTTAAAAAAAGAAACCCTGTTGATTTTAAAATATGGTACATTGGAGCCTCAGTGACTCAACAAAGAATGTAATTGGAAGTATGTGATTTGAATTGTATGCGTAATTGATTAATTGTGTTGTGCAATATGCTGTATATAAGCAAACAGTATTTTGTAGTGTATTTACTCTTGGAAGGCTGTGTAAGCCGAGGCACTAAGTGTTTCATTAAATTTGCTTACTTCTTGGATCGGTGGTCTTGGTGGTATTTTATTATTTTATTTTTAAGTTGTATTTGCTATATGTTAACCTTTACTCTGCCTTCTCCCCTTATGCTGTATATTCTTTATCTGATACTCTGCTGTACCCCCTGGCTGTGGCTGAAATGGGTCCATTTACATGGTTTCATACTTAATATCAGGCTGCTAATGATCTGTTAAACCTTTAAAATAACAGTCTTCTTTATATTATATTTGTATTTATATCCCATATACAATCATTCAACTGATTCTGAAACTTATCCAGTGAGCCTGATTCTCTGATCTACAATGGAATTTCATTCCACAACTTGGGAACTCATTGAGTAATAAATTTGTACCTCTTCACAGTTGTATTTTTATTTATTCTATAAATAGGTGTACTATTTCTTATCCCAGAATATTGTTTTAAAATGAAATCCAGGTTATACTTTAGGTTATCATCCGCAATAGCCCTGAAAGCTAAACATGATTTTCCCGTCACTGTGCTATGAAGTATACTACAAAGATTAATTTCTTTGAGTCTACTTTCATACATTATGCTCTTAACTAAATGCATTCTTCTATTAAAGCATCTTTGGACTAACTCAGTCGATGCCATATGAGTTTATGATAGTGTGCAAAAAATTAAATTAAACTCAATAATAGACCTAATTATGACTCCAAAACTACTTTTAGGACGTTAGATTTTCTGGTGTCTACAGTAGTTAGTATTAATTCCATCTTTCTTAAAGCTTTACCTTTGACATCTTGTATGTGAAACTTAAATGTAAATTTGCTAGAAATAATTGTACCAAGATCTCTGCCCTGTTTTATGTTTTTTTAGTTTTTCCTCATCATTATCCTTAGTTTTTGATGGCCTCCAAGTTGTATTACTTTGCATTTATTATAATTAAATTTAAGTTCCATTTTATATGTGCATTCATGAAGCCTACTCACTGTCTGTGGCTGAAACGGGTCCATTTTCACAGTATAATTAGCTTATCGCCACCCTTGAAGATGGGTACCTACAAGACTTTCTCCAAATGCTCAGTGCCAACCCATGGAATAATAAGTTGTTAAAACTATACTGACTAGAGGAAAACTATATTAGTGGATAATGCCTGTACAAGTTTATTTATTTATTTTTCTTTACTGGGGCAGTGCACTGATCTCAGTTGATCATTTGCATGTACTGTGCAGGTGGACAGGATCATATAAGAAATGAACAAAGCATATTTCCAGATAGAAGGATGTACTGTAAAACAAATACACATCAATAAATGCAAAAATATGCTACAATATTTAGTTCACCAAGCGGTTCACAAAGTTAAAAAAAATGGAATTATGCTTAGCAGAGATTTTGGATAAGATATAGCCATAATGACTGAGATGATTTATGCTACAGCAATAGCACCTTATTATATAGATAGGTATGAAGAAATTAGAAGAGGCAAGTGGGAATAGCTGCAGGAAAGGATATGATGGGGAGAAGACAGATAAATAGAGAGAGGGGCATGCAGAAGGAAGGAGAGTGTGACAGACACAAAGAAGGGGGAGGTAGGATGAATGAGAGACGGTAAGTGAGGAGATGACAAGATAAGGAAGGATGAAAAGGGATAAAGGGGTGTGATAGAGCTGCAGGGTTCATGTAAAGTGACCTGTGTGAGTACAGCTGCACTTTGGGTGAAGAGGTGTTCCTTGAGCTGAAGTCTGAGTACATTTTGATGCCTCTGATTAAAAGTGGAATGGAGTCCCATAGTTTAGGTGCTAAGACAGAGAATGTATGGTCAGTGCAATGAAGTTTAGCTTTTGGAGTTAGTAGGGTGCGTTGAGATTGAGAGATGCCCCTAAAATTATATGTGGGGGGTTGTTTAAAAGTTTGAGTGAGAGGAGAAGATATCTCAGGAGAAAGGGCTTTGTGAATTACTGATCCTAGTAGTCGGTTAGCCCTCAAATGTACTGTGAGATATTTAGCTTCACCGAGAGTTAGGCAGTTTGTTCATTAATGGGGGGGGGGGGGTTAGTAATGAACTGGCAGATTTTATTGGAGTTGGTTTACAAGGTAGTGGCATTTTTCTTTGAGCCTGCAGCTATTATGGGTAGTGCATATTAAAGTTTAGATAAGAGTATTCCTTTGCCTATGGTAGCTTGAAGAGATGATAGCTTGTTTGCCCAGACTAGTAGTGTGATTTTTTTGTGTGTATTTTGAATGTGTAGTTGAAAGTTAAGGGATTGTTCTAGCCAAAATACTAACACGTAGATGTGGTATTTTCTATGGTGGTATTGCTATCATCTTTAATATTAAGGAAGCTGGTGCTTTGACTATTTTGTGGCCTGATATATCTCCAAATGTTTGGCCTGATATGTCTCTAAATTGCATTACTTTTCATTTATTATAAGTAAATTTAAGCCCCATTTTACCAAAAATACTTTAATGGGGTAGTAGTAAGCGCTTTTGTTCTAAACATCACTTCACCATTTAAATACACAATCTTTAGTCACATAATTAACATAAATTAACATGTAAAATCAGTGTTCTAACCCTTTCCTTCTTAACACACTCTTAATTTTTTGTCATTAAGTCCTTGGAAACTGAAGGCATCTAATTTAATCTGCCAGCAGTATTCCTCCCACTCTAGTTCTTCTTCTTCAAACCGCTCACCAGGCTGAACAAGGACAAGGTCACGGTGAGCTGCCTGTCGGGCGCTAGGATCCGCCACATAACACAAGCACTCAGGTCACTCCAAGGCAAGTACTAATATGACTCAGTCATTGTCCATGCTGGTGTGAATGACCTGAGACGTACCTCCCTGGACTACATGAAAAGAGACATAGAGGAGCTCTCTGAGCATGTGGCCCAGGCCGGTATGACCCTGACCTTGAGTAGCATCTTACCCTCACCAAGAATGATGCCACAATATGAAGACAAGATGATCAATTTCAACAATTGGCTTAAGTATTGGTGTCATTTAAAGGGGATCCAATGCCTGTCAGCCTGGGATGACATGCTCAACAAGCCACGATGCTTCGCTAGGGACGGCTTGTACCTGTCACCCCTGGGCTTTCGGATATTGGCAAAGGCTCTTGCTACCCCCATAGTGCCTTTTTTAGGCAAGGCTCAAAAGACAAACCCATCTCCATAGGTATCACAAGGGATAAGAAACTAAGAGTAATGCTATCAATGCCAGAAGTCTAAACCTCAAGATGCATGCACTCGAAACTCTCCTTAGCATGGAGAAAATCGATATCTGTGCAGTAACAGAAACCTGGTTTAAGGCTCCAGAGAGCACCCCAGCACTACCAGGTTATACCTCATACCATGCTTTTCAGCCCCAAAGCTTGGACCGTACCACAAAAGGAGGGGGAGTATCAATATTCGTCAAAGATACCCACACCTCCAGGTTGGTGGCACAGCACGAAGCATCAGAGACTATCCATGTGCAACTAACAGTGGGTAAAACTGCCTTCCAGTTTATAGCCTGCTACAGACCACCCTCCCAAACCCAGGAACCCCACTTGGCCTTCCTGAGAACACTGGAAAATATGAAGGTCTCTCCAAACACCATTATATTGGGCGACTTCAACTACCCAAACATAGACTGGGAGCATTACTCTAGCTCCAACACCCTAGCCCAAAGGTTCCTAAAATTTATAAACTCAAATGCTATGGAACAACTTGTTACCACTCCCACAAGAGGGGAAAACATACTGGACCTGATCATCACTAACATGCGGACTCTATGCTCCAGACCAGAAGTGTATCCCTCACTGGTAAGATCAGACCATAATCTAATCTCACTGGATATTCACATCCCGACTCCACCCCCTGCCCTGAAAACCACAGTGAAAAACTTCTCTAAAGCAAATTTCACACTCCTCAAAACCAAGGTGGAATCCTTCAAAGCCCCCGGGCCTGTGGAAAATACAGCCCAGACCGCAGAATCCTTTATAAACGCATTCTATGAACACCTTCAGGAATGCATGGATCATGCAATCCCAAATAAAACCAAGACCCAATCCTCCAAAGGCAGATGTCCTGTCTGGTGGACCCCAGCCATAAACAAACTATACAATAGAAGGAGGAAGCTATTACATGATAGAGCAAAATCCCAAAAAGGGAAGGCATCTCTGATCAGTATTAGCAAAAAACTACGGGCACTCATAAAATCGTCTAAGGCCAGCTTCGAGAGAAAAATTGCACAGGACGCTAACGATAATCACAAGGCTTTCTTTAGTTATGTTAGGAACCTGGGTGGGAATTCCCAGACATGCTCAGAATTAGTCCAAAATGACAAAAAATACACCGAACCCACAGACATTGCTAACATCCTAGCTGACAGGTTCAGTGCAAACTTCTCCCCCCCTCCCCACCAAAAGGACAAATATTTATCCCAGCAGAGAGCTGCCCCCCTGACATCTCAGATGCTCAGGTAAGAGCTGCCCTCTCCAAAGCAAAAAACACAGCATCAATGGGACCAGATGGTGTCCCGGGCTGCGTCCTACATGAACTCCAAGAACAGCTAAACCCAAACATAAAACTACTGTTCAATCTTAGCCTTACTACAGGATATGTACCCAAAGAGTGGCATACAGCAACAGTGGTCCCTCTCCACAAAGGTGGTGCCTCAACGGATCCTGGAAACTATCACCCCATAAGCCTGACTAGCTTTGTCTGCAAAGCTATGGAAAGGATCATCATGGACCTCATAAATAAAGATATTGGGGACCTACAGACACTGGATCCTACCCAGTTCGGCTTTGTTAAGGGCAGATCCTGCCTCTTAAACCTGGTTGATTTCTTTGAAACGGTCACCAAAGCCATTGACGAGGGGAAGGTGGTCCACACAGCCTACCTGGACCTCGCAAAAGCCTTCGATACAATACCCCACTCGGGCATTATAGATAAGCTCACCAGCTTAAATATAAACCCCTATGTCACTAGATGGGTTGCAAACTGGCTCAAGGACAGAACCCACATGGTTAGAATTGCTGGAGCCATGTCAGACTCCAAACCAGTTACAAGTGGCGTCCCACAAGGCTCAGTCCTGGGACCTCTCTTGTTCAGTATATATTTCTTGGAGGTATAGGCTGACACGGAAGGACTGTGGCTGACTAAGTTCGCAGATGACTGCAAATTGGGCACCATAATCGATTCTCCAGCCGACACAAGCATCCTCCAAAAGGGCCTCATAGAAACAGACAACTGGTGCCAGAGCCATGGCCTCAAGCTAAACGCCAAAAAGTGTATAGTCATCCCTTTTGGCAAAAACAAAGTGCCCACAAATTACCACATAGGTGGTAATCCATTAAGTACAGAAGAAGTAATTAGGGACCTGGGGACCCAAATTGATAGCAATCTCTCATTTGACAACCACGTGGCCAAAGTGGTTAGAAAAACATTTTATATAACCCACCTAATCATGAAGGGATTCACATCTAGATCAGGGGAGGTCATTGTGCCTCTTTACTCATCCCTCATCAGGCCCATAATTGAGTACAATGCCCCTTTCAGGATGTACCTTACCAGACACCTGCAGCAACTGGAAAGACCCCAAAAGTACCTCACCAAGAGGATCATAGGGCTCAAACAGATGCCATATGCTGCCCGGTTAAAGAAACTCCAGCTCTACTCAGTGGCATACCACCTGCTCAGAGGTGATCTGTGCCTGACGTATAAAGCCATGTCCAACCCGGAATTAATGGACATGCTGCACCTCAGAAAATCCAAATCCCATCGAGCTACGCTCAAGAGACTTGAACCTCAGCACTGAAATAAATAGGACATGCTGGAGGGACAGATTCATAACCCAGAGGCTCCCTTCACTCTGGAATAAAATCCCAGTCCAGGTTAGGCAGAGTCCCTCATTGACTCTCTTCAAGAGGAATCTTGATGAGTGGATGGGAGATCATAGGTTTACCCTGGGTATCACTTCTGTGTCACTGTTAGACAGAGGCACAGTATACTAACCTCGAAAAAGGGCATAGCAAAATTAATTTAAAATGGGTGGCGAAAGCCACACACACTCTGGCTAGGCTTATAAATGCCCTAGGGTAGATAGCCTAGTATGAACCTATGAACCTATGAACCTATATTCATAATTTTAACCTCATCTATACACTAAAAACAAAACAATGTTTTATTATTATTAGTCATAGTTTCATCTGAGTTATTTTGCAATACATGTTTAGCCAAACCATTGCCTATATCTAACATTTCAACAGCATGCAAATGTTCGTAAATTCTGTCACTAATTTCTCTTATAGTCCTCCCTATATAAAAGGCATAAGATATTGAACATAAACTGTTATAAACAAATCTGGACTTGTATGTATATTTCTTATCTAGATTTATAAGAATTTCCACTTTTAACATAAACTTGGGTTACCTCAACAACAAATTTACAATAATTGCAAGAATGACATTTATACATTCCCATATAAGAACCCCTTGTATTAAAATTAGGGTTCCTAGTAAAAAGATCTTTAAGATTCTTACCCTTTTTGGTAACAACACTGGAACTTCTCAGATCGCCTTCTTTAATTCAGAAAAATTTGTAAAAAAATCTCCAGTTATTTCTAACACATCTTCTAATCCTTCTCTCATGTATAGAATTAGTCAAAAGACAGGCCATTGTAAAATCATTATTTGCAGGCCTCTTACCCACATTATAAAAATAGCTCCCAAGTTTGCTAACAGGTTTATATTCTACTTCTCTTTTCTTACGTAATTATACAATTTTTCCATTAAAGCTCTGGGATATCCCCTCAGCTTTCTGCTTCAACAATCCACATTCATTATAAAAAAATTAGAATCATCAGTCAGCCTACTTGTCCTTATAAACTGCTCTTTCACTATATTTTCCTTCAGCCTTACATGATGAACCCTGTCCTCAAAACTTAGTTTAAAAATCAGTATCTTTGGGATGATTTAATTGTAAGTAGCTATGATCTGATAGGATGCCAGTGTGAAAACTGTTTCCATGTCTGGTTTACATACCTCTCAACTGTCCAGATTTTCCAGAATGCCCAAATTTTTGCCTTATATTTTTGGTCTGTTCCTTATAAATGTTGTGGTTGTTTGGCAAATCACAAGGACATATGTTTGATTTTCAGACTTCATATAATTCAGAAAATGTATGTTAATACAAAGTCTGTTAGTCTAGCAATTCTATATGTTTATAAGAGCAATATTTAAAATCTCTCCCTATTTAGGCTTTCTCCAGACTTTTTGCACTAAGAAGTTGAGAGGTTTGCCACTACAGTTTTTCCTTGATCTTTTATTTTTTTTTAATATGTGTAATGATAAGAAATCCAAAATTTAATAGCGTGTGTGAAGACTTTCAGATCCTGCAGTGGGAAGACATTTTTTAAATATATATTTTATGAACTTGTATTATGTGTTGCAATTGTGACAAGTACAATATGATTCACTGCGAAAAGTAAATGGATATTTTTGGCAGTGATAATACAGTGTTATACCAATCATATGATCTGGTTTAGTTAGTCACTTTTCTTTCATTCCAGTTTCCATTAGCAATTGATGTATAACTACAACTTAATACAAAGGCAGCAAACAGGAAGGCAGAAATACAGCACATAGTAAAATAAATATATGATTTCACAGTGAAATGAAGTACAGGATAAGAAAGTGTGGAAGGGATTCCTAATTTGTTCTACAAACAATAGAATGAAGTTTATTGAGGTCCTAAGTGCTGTACTGATGTAATACTTCAATGAGAAGTTGATGTGGAAATAACTCTCTGTAGCAGTAATCTCTTTCTGACTCAAAAAATGTGAACTTTTCTAAATAAATATAGAGTAAAGCTTCCAGGCTTCTGCTGAGATCAGTAACACTTTGAAGTTATGTCTTTCTGTAGTGACATGTTGCCCAAAACTTGACCCTCTTGATTACGCAGAAGTGAAATTTGCAGCAGGAAGTTATGGGCCTCTGTCTTTTTCTGCAATATGGAATTTTAGCTGTATAGAAGGATTTATGCTAAACACAAGCTCACAAACTACCTGTCTACCTTCACAACATTGGAGTCACTATTCTTTTCGATGTGTGGCTGTGACAGGTATGTTGCACACAGAATGGTGATAGTACTGTTGATGACTTGACTGTAATTGTATGTAGGCGTTAACATGTATAATGTTTTTTTTTTTTCCAAATGTGGAATATTTTAGAGTTCCAGATGGAGATCACAATAAGCACTTGGTTGATGGCTTTTTTATGACGTGTGATTACCGAAATTAATGTACAGAAAAGTTCAGCATGGGAATTCCTGGAACTAAAATGGCTGTCCCACCTGTTGTGACCAGATTAAAAATAACAGTGAGATGACAGTAAATATTAAGACAAGGAACATACATCCTTTTATGGAACAGTTAAACTGTTAGAGCAATCTGTTTTAATAAGTTAACAGAGTGATGACCCTCATGTGAGACAACTGAGTTGTATGGAAACAAAAGCATTATGTAAACAACATGCATCAGGTTGGGCAGTAACCCTATAAAATCCATTTTTTCAGCACTGTCCACCTTGTAAAATGTTAAGAAATACAACTTTTTTGTGTGTGTAGACTCCTAATGTCATAAATTCTGGAGCTACACCCTGCCATTAGCAGAAAAATCAAATATTCTCTACATTTTAAATAGGTTTATTACTTATTAAAAAGATAAATGGGGGGGGGGGGTTTAAAAAAGCCTACATGTTTTTATTTTCTGTGTATGCATCGCACCGCACTGCTAACATGGTCGCAAACATTTTTAGATACAGTAAGCACTGCTGAGTGGCGCGCATGAGAGTGCCAACACGGAAACTTCCGTGGCATGCAAATCACCTCATAAGCAGGTGAATCTCATGTAAATGAGGCAGGTAGAGTGATCCAGCAAGCAGAAAGGCAGCCCTGCAGACTCTGTGCCAGTGTCTGTAGTGCACACAGAAAAATTATGTGTACAGGACTGTAGACAGACAAAAGGGGCTGTAAAAATGTAGGCAGATAGACAGAAATGGCATAGCAGACACAGATATTAGCAAAACTATTCTCTGTGTGTTCCAAAAGTTACACTAAATTTGTTAAAATGTTTTTTAAATAATCTTGGCATGTTTGTGCAGCATGCTGCAGTGTGCATACATGCCTTATTAAAATAAAATGTGGAAGAATCACATATTAATATCATGAGACAAAAATATATTATAGCACCCTGCGTGTAGTATCTGCAATAGTGAATTGGTGCTATTGCTAACGTGGAAGGACTTGGAAGTGTGTAGTATCCAGGTTGTGAGCAAAGATCCCTATGCAAATGAGGAGGAGTTACTTAATAGCATAATGTGGTAATTGTGTCCACAGATCCTGTCCATGTAGGCAGATAACCATGTTGGCTTCCACAGAGGAGGTAGACGACATCAGGAGAGGGTGTGTCTACTAACTTCTGAGCTGACAGGAGCATAGCTGCTCCTGTTTGTGTGGTTTGCCGCTATGCTGAGCCTAGGCAGAGAAGGAGAAGAGTGTTGAGGCCCAGGGTAACCTTCTAGGAAGTACATGAGCTGGAAATTGTAGAGCGCTACAGGGTGGACAGGGACATACTATAAAAACAAACTGAGCTCTGCCGCCCTCAACTCAGGCACAGAGCCAGCTGAGGGGACCCCATCCCACTGGAAACTAAAATATGTGTAGCCCTTAGGATAATAGCCAGAGACATTGTTCAAAGACCAGCTGGGGACATGATGGGGTTCTCACAAGCATCAGCATCTAGGATACTACATCAGTTCCTGGATGCCATGCTCACCCGGTGAGGAGGGTAGAATCTATGTCTACCGCAAATGGTACCACTCCAACTGCCAGGTCGCATGCAATGCCCAGAGCATTATCATTAATGTGTGTGCTGGCAGCCCTGGCATCTATCACGACTTCCATATCTGGCATGCATCACAGATGTACCAGACATTTGCTAGGGGGGGACATCCCACACTACCATTTAGTGGGGGATGCTGGCTATGCACTGGAACCGTGGATGATGACACCCATCAGAAATGCACGCACACCCACAGTAGAATGCCATAATGAGGCACATGCACAAACTAGGAACATCACAGCGTATGTGTTTGGGCTGCTGAAGTCATGGTTCTGGTGCATTGATATATGTGGTGGAGCCCTGCAGTATTCTCCTGCCACATGTGTACATATGTTCACAGTATGTACCATGCTACAAAATATGATCCTGCGGAAGCAGCTGCAGCAGGATTAGCTAAGGTAGGGATACACAGCCCCCCACCAGTGCCTAGTTCATCACAGCCACACTCACAGGAGGACTCAGAGGAGGACCCCCTGATGATGTCCTTGTAGGCAGATGTAGGCATGCTCAGTATGCCCTGGCACTGGCTAAGAGACAACGCATAGCATATTCACTGACAACCTAGGGCCCCAGGGACTGACACCTTTCTCCCACTCGCATACATATATTAAAATAGCTGATGCCAGGCAACCCACACAACCTGTACCAATCCATGTATTGGCTGTGTACCACTTGCATCACACAGAGTCAGCCCTGAACTACAGTTCTGTCAACTGCTGCATTCTAAAGGTGAGTATCTAACCTACACACTAATTGTAAGGATTACTATAAAAAGGTATTGCATGTATGAATCTGCTGCTGTTATGCAAGGAAATATAGTGGGCTATTTGGACAGAGTTATCATCCACATGGGACAACTGATACCCAGTCTAATAGTATGTATTCCTTAATTTTCACTAGACCTCATAGGTTCATAGGTTCATAGGTAGGTACTAGGCTATTGGCCCAAGGGCCTAAGTAAGCCTAGCCAACAAGGTTCCCTGGCTTACGCCATCCAATAAAGTTAATTTCCTGTGCCCCTGTCGAGCAGAGCCACAGACGTGATCCTCGGGGTGTATTTCCTATTTCCCATCCACTCATCAAGATTTTTCTTGAAGAGTGCTAATGAGGAACTTTGCTTGACATAGATGGGTAGCTTGTTCCAGAGTATAGAAAGTCTCTAGGACAGGAATCTATCCCTCTAGCATGTTCTGTTCATTGTGGTGACAAGGTTTAGGTCCCTAGAGCGTGTAGCTTGGAGGGATTGGGATTTCTTTAGGTGTAGCATGTCCAGCAGCTCTGGGTTTAACATAGCTTTATATGTTAGACAGAGATCTCCTCGGAGTAGGTGATAAGCTACAGAGTAAAGCTGGAGTTTTTTGAGGTGGTCAATGTAGGGCATCTGTTTGAGGCCAGTAATCCTCTTTGTGAGGTACTTCTGTGGCTTTTCCAGCTGTTGCAGCTGTCTTGTGAGGTACATTCCAAAACGGACATTGTACTCTATAATGGGTCAATGACTATAGAGTAGAGGGGAACAATGACCTCTTTTTTCCTGGATGAGAACCCTTTTATGATGAGGTATGCCACATAGAAGGATTTCCTGACTACTGTGGTGATGTAATTATCAAAAGAGAGACTACTGTCCACCTGAGTCCCAAGGTCTCTTATCACACATTCGGCAGTAAATAGACTGCAGTTTATGTGGTAGTTCATGGGTACAGAGTTTTTACCAAAGGGGATGACAATGCACTTTTTGGCATTGAGCTTGAGGCCATGCCTCTGACACCTGGCATCTGTCTCAGTGAGGCCCTTCTGTAGGATGTCCACATCATTTGGGGACTCGACTATGGCTTCTAGTTTGCAGTCATCTGCGATCTTCATTAGCCAGAGACCTTCTGTGTTAGCCTGTACTTCAGATACGTAGATACCAAACAGGAGAGGTCCCAGGACTGAACCCTGTGGTACTCTACTTGTCACTGGTTTGAAGTCAGATTTGGAGTCTGCACCGTTTACAGTGTGGGTTCTGTCAGTGAGCCAGTTGGCAACCCATCTTGTGATGTAGGGATTTATACCTAGTTTAGTAAGTTTAATTATAATTCCAGAATGGGGGATGGTGTTGAAAGCCTTGGTGAGGTCAAGATAGGCTGTGTGAACCACCTTACCCTCATCTCCGGCTTTGGTGACTGCCTCAATGAAGTTGATCAGGTTCAGAAGGCATGATCTGCCTTTCACAAACCTGAACTGAGTGGGGTCCAGAGTTCGGAGGTTACCAATGTCTTTGTTTATGAGTTCCATGATGATACATTCCATGGCCTTGCAGACCAGGCTCGTCAGGCTAGTAGGGCGATAGTTCCCAGGATCAGTGGTGTCTCCCCCTTTGTGAAGTGAGATAACTGTTTCTGTGCGCCAGTCAGTGGGCACAAAGCCTGACGTGAGACTATGACTGAGCATGGTGCTTAGGTAGGGAGCCAGTTCATTCTGAAGTTCGTGTAAAATGCAGCCTGGGATGTTGTCTGGTCCCATGGATGCTGTGTTTCTGGTTTTAGAGAGTGCAGCTTTTACCTGCATAGATGTGACTACAGGGACTCTGCATTCTTCCTGTGTAGATATGGGCCCTTTAGGGGGTGAGAGGGGGGTAAAGTTAGCACTGAACCTATCTGCCAAGATGTTGGCAATATCAGTTGGTTCTGTAATTTACGTGCCGTTGTGCTGTAAGTCACAGCAGATCTGGGTGTTGCCATTGAGATTCTTGACATAGCTATAGAATGCTTTGTGATTGCCCTTAGAATCAGTGGTGATTTTGTTTTTATAGCTAGCTTTGGAGGATCTTATAATGGATCTCAGCTTCTTACTGAGGCTGACCAGGCAACTCCTCCACTCACAGGATTTTACTCTCTTTTGCAACAGTTTCTTCCTTCTGTTGTAGAGTTTGTTTATGGCAGGGGACCACCAGATTGGTTTCCTTTTTTTGGAGGATAGTGTCTTGGTTCTATTTGGGATAGCATGATCCATGCACTCATGTAAGTGCTTATAGAGTACATTTGTGTAGGATTCAGCAGTCGTAACTGTATTGTCCATCTGCATGTGTGTCATGAAGTTCACCACTTCTGCCTTAAGAAGCATGAAGTTGGCTTTGGATAAATTTTTTACCATGGTTTCCTTAATGGTGGGTGGGGGTGGGATTAGCTTATGGTTGGATCTGACCAACGAGGAGTTGATTTCAGGTGTGGAACAGCGATCACTCATGTTGATAATGACTAGGTCTAGGATATTGTTGCCCCTGGCGGGGGTGTGGATAAGTTGATCCAGGGCACTGGAATTTATGAATTCCGGAAAACATTGAGCAAAGGAGTTGGTACATGAGTAGTTTTCCCAGTTAATGGTGGGGTAGTTGAAATCACCCATTATTAGGGTGTTTGGTTGAACCCTAATATGTTCCAGTATATCAAGAAAAGAGGAGTGGAAATCCTGGGTTGGAATATTCATGACATCAGGCAAGGGAGATGTTAAACAGTGGGCACACATGATTTTTGTAATACTGTTTACCTGAGCTGATCATGTACTGTTGTCCACCCCAATCCGGAATTAATCACTTTTGCATTTGAGATAGTAGTATGTTGGTGTTTTCACAGAATGTCACACCTCCCACTCTCTTGGTGCAAGAAACCTGGACAAAGCCAGAACGATTGGTGGGACAAAGGCCCAAACATAGGGACAGAGTTTAAATATTGGTCACATAAACCTAGACAGTTGCTGGAAGTAAAGTTGTTGCAGTAGTACATATTTTCTGATGGATATAAAGTCTGACACACAATTGTTTCTCTGTAGTTAGTAGAATGTATTGATGTCAACATTCAATAAAGCACCAAAAGACCACAAATGTGTGAGGAATAAACCAAACATATGAGGCAAAACTCTGGACATTCTTTGAAAATCAAGACAGTTGAGAGGTATGCAGACTGTCACTCTGTTGGTGGTATAACATTACCAACCTCAGTCACATATTTAGTACAGTAGACAGCTGGGGAATGCTGTGGACATTTTGAGTGAAGTGTAGTACTGCAGAAACAGGGGCGGATGTTAATGTCTGTAACATACAAAATCCTGGACTGGAATACAGGTAGGTGTGTCCTGCAGTCAATTTATAAGTACTGACAGCCCCACTGGGCATGCTTATACACTTAGTAAAAATGAGCGCAATTCTGTTGGCCCTTCATTGAAATGACCTGTTATGTATAAATGTCTATACATACAGACATATACATATCTGTCTGTCAGTATCTTATCTCTCTCTCACATGCATAGTATGTCTATCGCTATTTAATGTCAAATAGATATATATAGCTATATGTGTATATATATATATATATATATATATATATATACACACACACACACACACACACACACATACATATATATATATATATATATATATATATATATATATATATATATATATTAAAATGATACATAGACTCCCCCATATATCTACAGAGCACAAATACTTATCAACACATATACATATCATACACACACACACACACACACACACACACACACACACACACACACACACACACACACACACAGCTACATTTATATATACATCCCTGTTATATATAGAAGTATGTGTGTGGATGTCTGCAATGTCTGACATACCCAATAATGGTGAGTAAACTATCACACAGCCATAATGTTGCTCAAAGGATCCAAACTAAGGGTGAAACAGTACATAATCCACTTAAATACAGACCCCTATGCCTATTGGATGTCACCACGAAGATAGACACAGGTGAGCAGGTGGTGTAATGTATAATTGTGCTAACGCTCATATAGACAGTGCACATTGTCCATGCTCACAGTGTTGCCTATCTAACCGCAACCAGCCATATATAGCCATACTGGTAACTGTACACACATAGCTAGAATAACATCAGTTATCTCCCTGCTAGGATACTAGATGCAGATGACAGTATGAACCAATATCACTCTGCAGGCCCCAGATGCTGTTCAACACAAGTCAAGTTTGTGTAATGAGGAAGTCCTGTGCTTGCAATCACATATACAACAGACTTAACCTGTAGCGCATGCAATAAGTACTGTGATCTGTAGTGTATAAGCCCAGATAGGTAGGTGTTCTAATCTCACTGCAGCCCACTTGGTGTGTGTGTGTGTGTGTGTGTGTGTGTGTGTGTGTGTGTGTTTGTGTGTGTGTGTGTGTGTGTGTGTGTATGTGTGTGTATATATATATATATATATATATATATATATATATATATATATATATATATATATATATATTCCCCTGCAAAACGATGGACATGCCCTCATGGACTATCCACCTGCAATTGTTATGCACGTTTTGGGCCCATAACTTGCTGCTTATTATACAAGGCCTGATGATGTCAGCCACCTTAAAACTACCAGCTGACAGTGTAGTAGCAAGCCTTAAGCCGTGGTGCATCCAATAAATGTGTGTAATACTAGATAGGTAGGGGTTCTAATCTCACTCCAGGCTACTTGGTGTGTGTGTGTGTGTGTATACCCCTGCAAAACAACTGCCATGCCCTCATGGGCTATCCACCTGCAATGGTTATGCACATTTTGGCCCTGTAACTTGCTGCTGGCTTCCACACTGCCCTATTTTACAAGGCCTGATGTCAGTTACCTTAAGATTACCAGCTGACAGTGTAGTAGCAAGACATAAGTAATGGTGAGTGCGATAAGTACTGTGATCTACAGTGTATAAGCCTAGATGGGTAGGGGTTCTAATCTCACTCTGCCCAACATGGTGCATGTGTATATCCATATGGCATACATATGATAACCTTTGTAAAGTAAACATAGTTAGGGTTTTGCATCATTTTATTTGTAGTGTGTGATGTGCCCCCCCCCCAAAATGACTGACCACAAGGCTTGCTGATATCAACAAGCATTATATATTCTAAACTGATAGCACTAGCAGACATGAGTTGTGTTGTGTGCATTGGGCACTATGATCCGTAGTGTGTACCAGTACATAGGTAAGTGTTCTAATCTAGATACAGGCAACTTGCAGTATGTGTGTGCCTTGGTGTGCCCTGTATGCAATGAGTGGAAGTGGTGCTAGCCTGAATGTGGCCATGTTTGTGTGTGAGGCTGTTACAGCATTATACATCATGATATTGAGCCATAGGACATGTGCACTTAACTAGCATAATGGCCAAACAGCCCTAACAGTCACAGACATCTGTATACCCCTCAGTACAGGACCAGCACATATTGCTACAGTCACAGTGGGACTCAGACAAACACTGCATGTTGAGATGATGGCTGCCCAGCCAATCAAACAGATAGCTTGTGCTGAGGTGCATTGAGGTGCTCTGTGTAACATTAATCAGAGTCTGTTTCAATGGTGTGTTTATGTCTGCTAGACAAATGTCTCCCACAAGCCTGTAGTACTAACATCACATGGTAGGTTAATGTCCTTACAGTGAGTCATCCATCTACTATGCTGCCTACAGATAAGCAAGTATGCACTCAAGCAAGGTCACACCTTGCCCTGTAGCAGACCTTATCAAAAATTATGAATGCATGAGTACGCTGATCACTGCCATTGTCCTTAGTAGACTGTCATACAGATGTGAACCTATGGAGCCATGCATGTATACTGCTGTACCTTGCTGAAGTCATATTTCTGCTGTGTTGCCATACCATGCTGTGCCGCTTCACTGCTGCCATGCGTCCATAGGTTATCCCCTCAGACTCCTGGAAGAGAAACATATACAGGCCTGTGACATTCCTGTCATTGTGTAACAATACCTTCAGTACAACATCATACAACATAAGGTCCACAAAAATATGTTGCGTACAAAATAATACTGCATTACACAAGTACATGTCAAGTACTATAGTCACCATGTGCATCAGACACATAGCTTCATTCCCCTGCATCAATCGGAAGGACGATGCTAGCCCTACATGTGTGTATGTTGGATAGCTGTGGACTGTACATGATAGAGTTGACAGTTCTCTGTCTCTGGCCCTGAATACTGGAACTGGCTCTGCCAGGAGTTGCACTGGCACCACCATGCCCAAGGCCAGAAGTGCTGCTATTACCCAGTGGTGACTGCTGTCTGCTGGGACTGTGTCCCCCATGAGACCTCCCGGGACCACGTGCCCATGGCTTGCCACATTGTGTTGTGGACAGCACAATTTCTTCTGTAGTGCTGGATGTACTGCCACTATGGGAGTGTAACTGTTCATGGCCACATGGACTATCAGCAGATGGTGTTGCTGACTTACATCCCTGGGTCCAATGCCCAACTCCAGCCACACATTCCAGCATAATGTGCAGTCCAAGCAGACACTGTCTCAGCCCACTGTCTGTCCACTGTATCAGTGAACTGATCCAGGGTGCCCCCAATTCGGAGGAAGCAGTCACGGATGCCAGACCATGCTGCCTCCATAGCCCTAAGCATACATCTGGTGTTCCATTCAGAACATGTCTGTGTCTCCATGATGGCCCAAAACATGTGCTGAGTGACCCACGATGTGACTCCTGCAACAGGTGGTGGACGGACATCAGTCCTCCTATGAGCACCCCTGTCAATCCACCTGTGTGGGAGCTCACCAGCTGTGTAGCTATGGCCAGTGTCTACACTCACTGAATCCATAGTTGCCACACTGCCTTGTTCAATGTCTCCACCCTCTGATTGTTCCATATTTGAGGCCTGCATGGACTGGGTATGTCTGGGCATACTGACTGTGTGTGGTGACCATGGGGGCAGAAGAGGGATGTCAATTTCTGGGATAGATTCAGCTCCTGACAACCCCACCTGTGCCTCACTGTGGCCACCATCATCATCAGAGTCTGAAGAGACACTGACATCAGGTTGTGTGGGGGAGAGACCCCAACACCCAAGTCACCTGTGGAAACCAAGACAAAAGCAGTACATTACTCCCTGCACTATTATGTATGGAAAATCCACAACTGCATTACCACTCTCACATCTTCTCATATCCACTTTCATGCACAACAGACTTCCTCACAACAAAATACATATTCGACTCAAGGCTTTTATAACAAGCACATCAGGTAAATCAAGTGACACTTGGCTAGTATAATGTACCTTTTAGGTATGCAATATGACACTATACCTGATAAAACAACACATAAAACCCAGTACACCTATCTTAACAAATATATAGAAATACAAGTTTCAGTGCCTAAGGTATGTAGCATCAACCTTTCGGTACATATAAGGCATGTCAGATTAATTGCCTTGTACACCAGGAGGCTTATTCACTCTGAACTATAACTGCAAAAGTGTTTCTGCTCATTCAACTACCCTGCTTTGATTACCCACTCTAGGAAACTTAGGTAACTGTTGCAGACTGGAACATACAAACATTCTACTCTGGTTACACACATTACCTGTACATAGGGAATTATCCTGGCCCTTACCCTTAATAGTATATATATGTTCCATAATAAAACAGTATCAAGCTCACCAGAAGCAGGACTATGGCCTTGGACAACTCCCGATGGACCTGCAAAATGTGAGGGTAAGGTAACTTCAGTACCACCACATGTTGCAGCACAAGGTAATACCTGCATATATCTGACATGTACAATAGCTACTGTGTTATGTGATGTATTGCTGACATTTAGAGTATGAGTGTACAGCTCAGATAACCCCCCCCCCACAGCACATAGACCTGACACCCATGTAAAGGTATGTAAAGCCTGACAGAATGACTGCTACAGTATTACAATGGTGATCACAGTAAGCTTACCTGCATCCTCTTCTGCTGTGGCACTCACCTCCATGATCTATGGTGTGATGGATGCCTGGGAGCTATCTTGTGTCTCCAAGTTTGTCAGCAATTCCTCAGTGGCCATGAGTGGTTGTTCTATTGCAGGCCCTCCACCAGTGATGGCATGATCCCTGGCTACATCAACTGCCCTTCATCGTGCAGCATTCATCATGTCTGTGGCACAGTGTCAAACTTGTCATATGTCCTGTTCTGGTGGCCAGTCTCATTCACATCCCAGACAAGGTCTACCCACAATGCAGCCCATTGTTCCCTGTTATGCCTCTTCCTGGATAGGAGGATGTGATGATGCTGCCATAGTCCTTGAAATATTAGTTCATTCTCCGCATCTGATAAGGGGGCATGACATCTGCGATACATTAATCCTGAAACACACCAAAAGGCAAACACATTACAAGATCAAATACATGGATGTCCACTATGTACAGCTACAGCAAGAACAAAATGGCTGGCACTATCTACTGCTTGCTCACACGTCTCACCCCAGAGTGTGACAACATACTACATGTGTGGATACAACCGAGATAGTATCATTACTGACATAGTTCCCTGTATGCCATGAGAGATTCTGCTGTATGATCATACACCTAACACTCCAGTCCACTGTGGTGTTTACACCCTAAGGCCAGCAACCCAATAATATGTCACACGACCAGTGGCAGACAAATAGTGTGCTTTTATGACCACTATATTGGGACAGTCCAAGAACACCAGTGTGCCATAATGACAAAAGACAATGCAACCCTGATATATTGTATGTCTGCTGAATGTGTAAGACAACAGGGTATCAATTACATGTCATTACCACAGGTCTAAGACAGGCTTACTGCTGTACTCTCCATTCCCCATACCCCTATCCTCCCATCTGCATCCTGTTATACACAAAAATCAGTTACATACCTGGTGGAGTATAGTACTCCTCTGTTGAAATGTGCTAGTAGTGCTGTTTTGCAAAGGTGTGCTCTGTGTGAGGAAAGTCTCATACAGAATGTTTGCCCATAACCAGCTGCTTGCATTTTAATATGCTTCTCATTAGCAGGTAATTGCTTCTAAACCAATCTGTGACTGTGATATGCTAGCAGCCAACACAACTGAGTTGCACTATCATTAGCCAATGACATGCAATCACTGTGCAATATATAAGGCCTTCATGTAGAAAAGGGCTCCTTTCTTAGCTGTTGAGATGGACATTACTGGGGTGTGGAGACTACATCAATGCAGATGGTAGTCTTTAACAGAAACCTTTACATAGAGCTGTGTGTACCACAGGCTGCAGATGCTGCTATAGGTAATAGACATAGGTAGTGAGTGTGAACACTCTGGAGGACAACAAGCTGTAATTGTATCTGTGTCAGCTGTGTTAGCCTTGTTGTAGAGGCAGAGCCAGGGTGAGAGTACCCTTTACACTCCAATTATGGAATGTGTTTAAGGTACAGATGTTAGGCAACTGTGTCAGTAACAGAATACTAGGTGACATATTGTAATGCTGTAGGATATATGATGCGTGTCCCTACCTGCAGACCTGTGACTTCCAGAAGTGAAAAGCAGTTATATAATTTACAATGCTTTGTGTGGCTAATGAGTGTATAAGTCATTCTTTAATTGCTGTCTTCACAATACTGTAATTGAAATGCAACACAACACTGGATTTGAACCCAGGACTGTGTGTGGCAAAATGTACTGTATGCAAGGTATTTAAAAGACTGAGCTACTGAGTCGCTGCTACATCAGGTGTATTTGCAAGATATATGTGCACACATACAGGCTGTAACGTACATTTTCTACATCCATCAGTATGTGCATGGCTTTACTGCAGTGGTGGTGCTGCGGTAGCATTGTCGCCTTACAGTAAGACGTTGTCCTGTTCGATTCTCAGCTAGAGCGTCTTCTGTGTGGAGACATGCGTGAATGGGCATACCTTCATTGAAGGTTGTGCATCAGAGCTGGCAACTCAGCACGTAAAAATCTACTGCCAATGATTAGCGGACCAGAGTTCCGCTGAGGCGACCCCTAACCGGGAAAAGCAGAAAGACATAACATCAGTATGGGCATGGCTTTATATGGATGTATTTCTGCACCAGAGTCCCACTTGAATATGTATTTTGCCATTAATACCTTAGCAGGTGCCTTTCTACATGTTGCTGATAAAAAGGGCACATTTACCTGTTATCACAGGCCTCATTTACATCCATTATCATGTTTTTGGCTGTCCAGTGGTGTACTATTGCACCAGAGACCAAGGCATACTCCCATTTACTCCATTACTTTTTATTCCAGTTTGTGCGGTGCAGCACTGTGTGCAGCTCTGCTGAAACACGCCTAATGACTGTAATTGGCAATTACTATGTTTTGTTCAAGCCACCTGTTTTAATTAAGAGTTGCGTGGAGTGGCGGGTTAATGCAGTGTGCTGCAGGTGTGATGGGCTTGGGTTCGAAACATGGCAGAGGTGTTTATTTTGCACATGTCTTACAATGTTAGTAACACATATAGTTATTATAGCTCTATTTAGCTGAGCTTAGCAAAGTTGCATGGCGCGGTGCATTGCGCAGCGTCAAGCTAAAAAAAATAAAGAAAAGAAAAAGGGGAGATAGGAAAGTTGTGAAATGGGGGCATGGAGGGGTGTGCAGGAAGGGTGTAGGAAAGAACCATAGTTATCTATTTCTTGTACAGCAACAACTGTGCACGTTGACAGATTTGTAGATGAATTTGGATTCAAACCCCAGGGAGAGGGGTGAGGACAACATAACTGCATTGTCAGGCCAATTGGACCGAATTATGTGTGTCCAAAATGGAGAGCTATGTATGGGATATTTTTTTGGGACAGGTGCCCATTTTTTTTAAGGTGAGAGTGGAATGTTGGGGAAGGGCCATAGGTATGTGTAGGCGAGGTAAGCTGGGTAGGTGAGGATGCATTTGCAAACAGGCAAGACAGCAGACAGTGGCAGTGTGTGACACATGAGGGGGGTGAACACCTTGGATAGGGAGGGTGTTGTGGAATCTGAGTCCCATGTGCTTCCAGATGGCAGCAGTGTGATTCATGTCCCCACCCATGTGACTGTCAATACTGCTCCATCACTGCCCCAAGGGTGGCTGTGCTAGAGGCTGAGCACCAAGGTGAGGCTGCCCCAATAGAGTGGCCAGCATGCCCTCAATCTGATACAGGTGGTGGGCATAGCCATGGTGGACTATCCTGCACACCAAGACCAGCAGCTCCACATGGGTGACAACACCTCCTTTGCCACCACTCCCAGAGGGGGACCGGGCCCCATACCCTGCTGCGGTACTACCCAACACTGCAGGTAGTGCAGGGACATCAGAGGGGGCACTACCAGTCTGGGTCCCAGATGTGCTGGGGCCCTGTGCCACAGCCTGTTGAGGCAAAGTATGTGGATCAGCCTGAACCAGCCTATCTTGACGTGCTGTGGTAAATGAGGTATAGCAATAAGTTAAGGTTAGTCATAATCAAACCATTGTTAGTATTAACAAAATTGAACATCATATTTATTCATCCAAATACATATTAATGTATATTATGTGCAATGCAACATTAATTAACATAACAGTCAGTATGGTAACAGCATGCCAGTACAAAGTAAACCATAGGGCCAACAAAACAGTTAGTTTAACAAATATGCTAATATTGCATCATAATAAAACATAACAATAATCAACCACATTTTCCAAAATATAGTTAGTTTAGCAAAATATGTTACATTAAACCATAATAAAACATAATAATGAAACACATTTTTCCAAAATATAGTTAGTTTAACAAAATATTTTAATATTAAATCATAACAATAAATAGCAGTAATAAATAAATGAAGATAAGGAGAGAGAGAAACATTCCATTACTGACATTACAGATTATATCCCTGAAAACACTGAAATATATACTCTACAGGTGTGTAGTATCAGGTTTGAGTACAGTGACTACAATTCTCCTATAACTTGATGTAGCACATACATACCTCTCAAGCTGTTAGCATGGGTCAGTATGTGCCAAGCAGTAACAAATGGAAGTACACCACTACACAGAACAGTTCACATAATGTGGACTTGTATAACTATCCAGGTGTTTTGTAAGCATATTTTGTAATACATTGCTTTTCAGGTAATAATTTGTCAGCTAATCAAGTGACAAATGGATTAGGCAGTTTTAATTACATTATGAGAAATCGTGATACCCGAGAGGCATGTTTGTGTACAGTAAGTAAACTAGACAGCCATCATGCCTTAGTCAGCAGGCATGGGAGTGGAACCCAATAGGTGTGACTGCAGGGGACATCTGCAAATAATGTAATAATCGACTGCAGCAACTTAGTACAGACATGCAAAGGATACAGCCATACTGGGATTACACAGTTTTATTTCTGAATCAACAATGAATACTGAAAATTTAGAGCTACATACCACTTCGAACTCAGGACTGTGTGTGGCAAAATGTACTGCATACAAAGCATTTAACAGACTGAGCTACCAAATCACTGCTATTGAGTGACTGATACTTGCTTGGAGATCACCTGGAATTATACTATGAACTCAGCAATACAAGTTACAGGACATTCATCTGGCATTCTAGTACTATTACAATGTTATACTAGACTGCAGTGACAGTAGAACACAATGCATGGAATACAACCATACTGCATTTATGAAAAAAGCTGTAGTTTAGAATCAACAATGCTAGTGAACACATTGTATTACTATTGGTTTGAAATATCTGTGAAATTCACACACAATATCTACCCATGAACTGGGCTATCTCACCCATATACCTTTATTACCTGATGTCTGAGGAAGAGAAAGCATTACGTGACTGATACTGGCCTGGAGACAGCCTTGGACAGTACTATGAGTTAAGCAATACAGTTTGCAGGCCATTAGATTTGCTGGCTACAGCTATTACAGTGTTACACTTGACTTCAGCAACCTTACCATAGACAATCAATGCATACAGCTCTACTGCAATGGTTTTGACAACACAATCCTGCTGAACAATATTTTGCTCATTGTTATTGGTACTGTTATTGCTTTATTGAAATACAATTCTTATTGTTCATTTATTGCACTACATCTCTAATTGCTCATTTATTGCACTACAGCTCTATATGATGATTTATTGCACTACAGTTCTACATGCTCATTTATTTCACTACAGTTTTTCTTGTGCATGCTTTATTGCAGTAAATGCTTTAATAGTTCTTGCTTATTGCACTACAGTTGGCATACTAAATCCATACCTACCACACACATGGCACAACCTCGCCAGGTGCCTGGCATGGGACTCAACATTGCGAGCACTCTCAGCTGCAGCTGTTGGGAAAGAAGCACACTATTATGTATACCAGTTTTGCAAGACATTCAGCTTGCATTTTGGTTGAGCTTCCTGGACCCAGGTGTCCAGGGTTCCCCTCTTTCTCCTTTTCAGGTTATCAAAATGGTGATGACACTGCTCACTTGTGCGGGGGATACCAGTAACACTGGTGAGTTCCCTGGCCAAATGGTCCCAGGCCTCCACCTTATACTCTGAAGCATGGAATCCACTCTGCATCAGCCAAGGGTCATGGTTTTTAGCAAGGACCCTGACTATGACCCTGGAATCCTGAATGCTCCACCGCTGCACCCAAAAGTGCACACCTTTGCCAACACCGCCAGCAATACCAACAGTTGATTGAACTCTAATGACTGTTGCAGATTCCCATCTATTGGCTTAACATAGGCTGCCCCCCTTACACGTCATTGAGCAGCAACAAAAAGTGCTGCATCATTTAGCAGTGCACAAACCAGCTAAGCAAAGCCAAGCAGTGCAAAAAATCACAGAACTGTCGTTTTAGCAAGGCTTAGCACCACACAAACATTGGTAACTTTTAGCATGTTTATGCACTGCTTAGCATGAATGAGCAGTGCTTAGCAAGGTGCAGCAGTGCCAAAATTCACAATAGTTTAATGAAATTAAAGAAAAAATAGTACATTCATTTACAGACATATTCTGCCTGTTATGGACTCAAACCCAAGACCTACTATACATAAGACTGCAACTCTATCCATGCAGATAGTTGGATGTTATAAAAACTATTATAACTTCCACATATACTACTAGACTACCTGTTAGCATTGCTGAGCACCACGCTATGCTGCACAAACACTCTTTAAACACAACTATAATTAAATAATTACATCCAGTTTATATTTTTAAATATCTGGCAGGTGTTGGATATGTATATATGAGCTCTGCTTGGCTCTGCTGTGCTCTGTGTCACACAAACAAAATAAAAAAATAAATACAAACTTTATCATGATAATTAATTACATCTGGTTTCTATTTTTAGATGTCGGTCAGGTGTCAGCTGTCTATATATGAGCACAGCTTGGCATTGCTGCACTCCACACCATGCAAACATGCAGTAAAAGAAAAAAATAATTACAAACATAATAGCACATCATAAAAATGACATATTATACAATTGACACACTTCACAACATTACAGCAGTGTCAGAGAACATTACAGGGAGCCTCACACTCATCTGCAGCCATGGGTAGCCACTACATCTCTACCTACACTGATTCAATATCTGTATTCCTTGGCTCTTACTCAGCAGCATGCCATCATTAATATGCATGGCACACTGCCAAGGGGGAACTGTGGCCATGTACATGGATACATTCCATTTTGGCTCTACACTGTGCCTACATGGACTTTATTAAATCCTGGGGAATTTTTTTTTTAAGAAATAAATTGTATCACTCTATATTGTCGAGTGATGTCCAGTCAGCCTGAGTGCTGATGCGATCCTCTGGATTTGCAGACATATAAAAAAACATTGGTGTTACATGCATCATGACTATCTCTAATTCTAAGAGTAATAAGAGTAATAATGTAATTGGTATGGAGTTGAATATATACTTTCATGGGAAGAGATGGAGTGCAGATTCTTTACAGCAGCGTTTTATACTGTGAAATTAAATGTAAAAGAATGGTTGATTATTAATTGGCTATTTTTGTTTTGTGAACTTGCTAGCAGTCCGTTAATGGCAGCAAGTTAATTGTCAGGAAAACATAGTAGAGATTCTCTGCTCATAAAATTCTGTCAGCTGAGCAACATGCCTATTAGATGGGTATTTCAATATTTTATGTATGTTATTCATAGTCCAGCGATTTCCATATGTGCAATGGCAATTGGCGAACGTGGTGCTGCTCCTGAAAGTAAATCAGCTAAGCTGAAGGGGTCCAAATAGAGAATTAAGTCAACAAGCAAAGAAGAGTAGTATTGCTGAAATTAAATTCATCCTCAAGTCTGGTGAGTACTTTCATGAGGTGGACCGTGTTTTTCACAAAATCTCACCAAGACAACACTGATATATAAACTGTATTTATATAGCATATATCATGGACAGTTGTAGGTTAAAAAATAAAAAAGATAGCTAAGTGCACAAGACCCAGGATAAAAAAGTGTCCAATCCTGGTAGGCAGACTGGTGCCAGGACAGGAATAAATGACAGCGTAGAATTCTGAAGACTCGGAAACATTACTACAATGGGGCTAGGCCAGACCCATGGGGAGCATGACCCCCTATATCAGAAGGAAGTAGCAGTCCACAAAAATCACAAAGACTGACAGGCCAAAAAAGAGCCATAAAGACAACAGCGTGTACTACTGAGGATAAGAAAGCAACTATGTATTGTTACTATTATGCAAGAACAAAGAGATAAGCCCTCGCACGTACGGCAAGTTCAACGGCCCAAAAAGATACAATCCGTATGAGAAAAACAGACCAGCACAAAGTGATGTAGAACATATTATTTAATTATGGCATATAGGCAAAAACAATTACAAAACCAAAGAGCCAGACCGGTTTTGGCTACATAAAGCCTTCCTCAGTGTAAGCCATACAGTTGACTAATACCATGCACCATTAAATAGATACAATTACCAATATAAGCCCTTCTCATTGGATAATTAGAACTGTTCATTTAGTCCAGGGACAAATAAAACACCCAACTTGATTATCCACTTTTTTTCTATATTATTTAGAATGGAGTGCCAACCAATTTTATTACATCTATCTCTTAAAATACTATCAGTGATGGTAAATCTAAAATTTGCAGTTGTGTGTCTAAGAGAATGTTTGGATAGGGCACTGGATTGTCTTTTATTTCTAATATCACTGAAATGTTCCGTCATACGTAGTCCTAATGGTCGTGATGTCTGTCCAATGTAGAATGCTGAGAAAGAGCGTGTAGCAAGATAAATGACCCAATCTGTATTGCAGTTGGCCAAAATTTTTTTTATATCAAATACTATGGCAGTGTTTTTGCTTAAAAATGTTTGCATTTGTTTAGACTAGAACAGTGTGCACAATGCCCACAAGGGATGCAACCATATAGGGGTTCCCCGGGATTGTTTGTTGTTTGTATCTACCAACCACCTGCCATCGTTTATAGTGGCTAAAGTATGAACCTGATGTCTCACCTCTATGTAAAGAAAATGAATATTTATGATTAAGGATGTTGGATAATTTGTGATCAGCTAGCAATATATTCCAATGTCAATTGATGCTGTCCATCGATATGTTGGTAATGCGTCCATATATGGTTAATAAATGAATAGCAGAAGTCCCCAGTTGCTGTTTAACCTGATAGATCAGTAATTCTTTCCTATCCTTGGCAGATGCCCAATTGCTTGCAGTCAAAATAGTGCCAGATTTGTAGCCTCTGGTTTTGAACCTGCAAATCTGGTCTTGTCTGTAATGTTCATAGTTATCTGGGTTGGAACAGATTCATCTCATATGGAGAAACTGTGATTTTGGAATGTTCCTTATAATATGAAGAGGATGGAAATTGGTTGCGTCTAATAGTGAATTATATTGTGGATATTTTTGATATACTTGACTATCCAAGGTATTGTCACTGTTTCTGGTGACCAGGACATCCAGAAACATGATTAATTGTGCATGATAATTCACCATAAAGTGTATACCCCACTTATTACCATTTAAATAGTCCACAAATTCTGTTAAATAATCTCCGTCTGCCCTCCAGACCATCCAACAGTCATCTAGATACCATCTCCATATGTCTATTTCTTCCAGATATATATTATGAGTAGAGTCGTAAATCAATTGTTCTTCAACAAAGGCCATGAACAAATCAGTATAAATTGGGGCGAAAGAAGCACCCATGGCAGTGCCTTGCAACAGCCAGAAACATCTGCCATGATAGTAAAAGGTATTTTTGGTGAGTATGTGTTCTGCTAGACAAACTAGGAAAGTATTGAACCCTAGTTTATATAATTCAAATTTTTCTAACCAATATTGTAAAGCCTGCAATCCTGCCTAATGAGGAATGTTGGTGTATAACGCTGTCACATCAATAATGCATAATAACCACCCAGGTTCTAACCACATATCAGAAATGATGTGCAAAAACTGCATAGTATCTTGTATTCAAGATCTGACACGTTTTAACAAAGGCTTTAGATATTTGGTCAGAAACTGGGAAAGTGGTTCTGTAAGTGAACCCCTGCCAGAAACAATTGGCCTACCAGGTGGGTTTTCTAGGTTCTTGTGAATTTTTGGTAATAGGTATAGGTACTGGTTACAAGGATCAGATAATGCAAGATAGTGTAAAGCTGAATCAGTAAGGATCCCTTCTTCTTTGGAATCATGGAGAAATTGGTCAATTTCTTGTTTGAACCTATGACATGAGTCCAAAGGCATATGTGTATAGTAACGGCCATCATTAAGTTGTCGTTCAGCTTCCCCATGATTTTAAGCCCAATCCATGACTACCACAACCCCACCTTTGTCTGCTGGTAGGATAAGTAAGTTTTTATTATTTTGAAGATTCAATACCACCTGTTGTTCAATCTTTGAGAGATTATGGGACAAAATCTCTGATTCTTTAAAATGAAAATGTAAATCCTTGAGAACACTATTCTGAAACATGAAAACATTATGGTGCATAGGGGGCATAAACATAGATTTAGGAAATTTGAACAAATTATCATCCCCAACAAATGGAACAGAATCAAAGTGCAATCTTAAGTTCAATAAACGACAAAAGGATATGACATCTTTTTTTAGATTTATCATCATTGATAGGATTATAGGAGCTAGATGTAGTAAAATTGGTTGGCACGCCATTCTAAATAATAAAAAAAAGTGGATAATCAAGTTGGGTGGTTTATTTCCCCCTGGACCAAATGAACAGTTGTAATTATCCAGTGAGAAGGGCTTATATTGGTAATTCCATATATTAAATGGTGAACCATCTTGCGGTATCTGATCCTTGTAACCAATACCTATACCTATTACCAAAAATTCACACGAACCTAGAAAACCCACCTAATAGGCCAATTGTTTCTGGGAGGGGGTTCACTTACTGAACCACTCTCCCAGTTTCTGATGAAATATCTAAAGCCTTTGTTAAAATGTGTCACATCTCGAATACAAGATACTATGCAGTTTTTGAACATCATTTCTGATATGCAGTTAGAACCTGGGTGATTATTATGCACTCTTGACGTGACAGCGGCATACACCAACATTCTCCATTGGGTGGGATTGCAGGCTTTACAATATTGGTTAGACAGATTTGAATTATATCCACCAGGGTTCAATACTTTCCTAGTTTGTCTAGCAGAACACATACTCACCAAAAATACCTTTTACTATCATGGCAGATGTTTCTGGCAGGTGCAAGGCACTGCCACGGGCACTTCTTTCGCCCCAATTTATGCTGATTTGTTCATGGCCTTTGTTGAAGAACAATTGAGTTATGACTCTACTCATGATATATATCTGGAAGAAATAGACATATGGAGACAGTATCTAGACGACTGTTGGATGGTCTGGAGGGCAGACAGTGATTATTTAACAGAATTTGTGGAGTATTTAAATGGTAATAAGTGGGGTATACACTCTATGGTGAATTATCATGTAGAACAAATTATGTTTCTGGATGTCTTGGTCACCAGAAACAGTGACGGATCTGTTCCAAGCCAGATAATTATGAACATTACAGACAAGACCTGATTTTCAGGTTCAAAACCAGAGGCTACAAATCTGTCACTATTTTGACTGCAAACAATTGGGCATCTGCCAAGGATAGGAAAGAATTACTGATCTATCAGGATAAATAGCAATTGGGGGTTTCTGATATTCATTTATTAACCACATATGGACGCAATACCAACATACTGATGGACAGCATCAATAAACATTGGAATATATTGGTAGCTGATCACAAATTATCCAACATCCTTAATCATAAATGTTCATTTTCCTTTTGTAGAGGCAAGACATCAGGTTCATACTTTAGCCACTACAAGCGATGGCAGGTGGTTGATAGATACAAACAACAAACAATCCTGGGGGAACCTCTATATGGTTGTGTCCCTTGTGGACATTGTACACACTGTTCTAGTCAAAACAAATACAAACAATTTTCTAGAAAAACACTGTCATAGTATTCGATATAAAAAATTTTTGGCCAACTGCAATACAGATTGGGTCATTTATCTTGCTACACGCTCTTGCTCAGCATTCTACATTGGACAGACATCATGACCATTAGGACTAAGTATGACTGAACATTTAAATGATATTAGAAATAAAAGACAATCCAGTGCCCGATACAAACATTCCCTTACACACACAACTGCAAATTTTAGATTTACCATCATTGATAGGATTATAGGAGATAGATGTAATAAAATTGGTTGACACTCCATTCAAAATAATAAAGAAAAAAGTGGATAATCAAGTTGGGTGGTTTATTTCCCCCTGGACAAGATGAACAGTTCTAATTATCCAATGAGAAGGGCTTATATTGGTAAATCTATATATTTAATGGTGCATTGTATTAGTGAACTGTATAGCTTACACTGAGGAAGGCTTTATGTAGCCAAAACCAGTCTGGTTCTTTGGTTTTATAATTGTTTTTGCCTATATGCCATAATTAAATAATATATTCTGTTTTTCTCATACTATTATGCAAGAAGCCCAGAATTTCCAGACAGAAGATATACAAAAAGATTAAGAGAAATTAGAGGAAAGAAAAATACTTCCACATGAAAAACTGTCCAAAACTTCAAATAAAAATGTGTGTTCATTAATACAACAGATTTAAGACAAAATTATATAGACCAAGAAACCTTGGGCCATTTGGAAAAAGAAGCGACTGAGGAAGTGTGAAAATATAAAGAACAAAATATAGAGACTTTTGAAAGGTATAAAAAAGATATATGGACATGGGAAAGAGAGATCTGAAAGATACAAAGATATTTGAAAAGAAATACAGGCAAAGGCATCCAGATATAGAAAAATTTACAATAAAAAAATAAGATCACAAAGAGGGAATGTAGAACAGAAGATAATAAAGTAGAAGTGAAAAAAATAGAAGATGAAATTATGGAATACTTGCGAAGTGAAGAATTTAGTGCAGAAAGTTTAACAGAAGTTGTATCACAGCTTGATGAAATAAGTCCCCAAAGTAAGGAGAAACAGGAGGAGCAGGATACATCTGAAGAAGAAATATGGACATGGGAAAGAGAGATTTAATGTGGTGCAATATTTCTGCAAAGGAGAAAGCAAAACTAACCAATACAAAAAGAAAGCACCGCAGATATTTGAAGAGAAATACAGGCAAAGGCATCCGGACATGGAAAAATTTTCAAAAGAAAAATAAGAAAACAAAGAGGAAAAGTAGAAAAGAGGATTAGTAATTGAGAAGTTAAAGGAATAGAAACTGAAGTTATGGATTAATTGTGAAGTGAAGGATTTAGTGTAGAAAATTTAACTCTGATAACATCACAGCAGGATAGAGCAATGGATCCCCAAAGTGAGGAGAAACCAGTGGAGTGGGAAACATCTGATCAGTTGACATATGAAGATACTTTAGAGCCTTTTATAGGAAACCAGTGCAAACATTCAGTTGAAGGTGCACTGGAAGAGAAGGAACAGGAAACTGTTGCAACTCTGACACAGTCAATGTTGTGAAGTGATGGGCCAGTGAGCTCCTATATGAAAGAGTAACTGATGACACAGGATAAAACTGAAGTGAATGGTGGCACAGGAAGATGCTCTGGAACTTTCTATAGAATGCCTGAAGGAAATGGAGAACAAAGAATGTGCCCTCAGTTTATAAAATGATCTTTTAGAAGAGTTGCTTGATTTAATAGAAATAGATAGACATACTCAGATCAATGAAATAAATAGACTACAGAAAGTCAATAAAATCCAAAAAGTTAAAAGTCTGATAAAACAAACGAATACAGTAATTAGAGATTCATGTGATATAACAGAAGTAAATAGGATATATTGCTGTGCAGCTAAATTAATAACAGATAAATTCTTACCACAAAACATGAGGTAGTAAGGGAAAGGAAAGGGAGAAATCAAATGCCATCATGGAAGTATCGAAAAGAGAAAACTATAAAGCAATTAATACAAGAAGTGTCACTGTTAGAGTATAGAAGAGAGAAAAGATCATTAAAAATACTCAGAAAGACAGACGTGGTAAAAGCAATATGTAGTATCAGAACAGATCAGGATCTATAGTGCTCTATCGCAAATTTGTTTGTGTCTTTCGGCTTATCCCGGTCAGGGGTCGCCACAGCGGAACTCCGGTCTGCTAATGATTGGTAGAAGATTTTTACGTGCCGAGTTACCAGCCCTGATGCACAACCTTCAATAAAGGTAAGCCCCTTCACGCCTGTCTCCCCACAGAAGACGCTTTAGCTGAGAATCGAACGGACAACGTCTTGCTGTGAGTCGACAATGCTACCGCAGCACCACCACCACAGTAGTAGTGCTCTATCGCAAATAATAAACTAAAAATATTATTTGCGATAGAGCACTACTACTGTGGTGGTGGTGCTCTATCGCAAATAATAAACTAAAAATATCAGCACAGGCAGAAAAAACTTAGAAGATATGCGGAGAAATATAAAGGAAAAGTACAAAATAAGCAATTCACTGATGACCCAAAAATGTTTTTTAGAGAATTGGTAAATAAGGCAAAAAGAATTCAAACACCATCAAAAAATAAGAAATAGATACATTTTGGAGACATATCTATGAAGATCCTGTGGAACATAACAAAGATGCTAAATGGATAGAAGAAGTAAAAGAAAGAATAAGAAGTTCAAATGTTCAGGATATGAAATGGGATAAAGTAACGGCCAGAGAGATTGAAACAAAGTTAAGAAAAGCTCCTAACTGGAAAACCCCAGGCCAGGATGCAGTACCTAACTTCTGGATAAAAGTATTAACATCTTTACATGAAGACTTAACCATGAGGAAGAACTATTTATATGCGCACCCCAAACAGATACCAGCCTGGTTAACAACAGGAAAAACAATATTCCTACTTAAGAGCGAACCTGCAAGCTATCCTAAAAACTATAGACCAATAACTTGCCTTCCGACAACATATAAACTATACACTGGAATTAATGCTAACAGAGTTTATAGCCATTTCGAAGAAAACAAAATCATGGCAGTAGATCAAAAGTGCAATAAAATAAAGTAATACAGAACAAAGGATCATTTGCTGTTAAATAAAGTCATAATGGAGAACTGTAAAAAAGGGAAGAATCTAAGTATAACATGGATAGACTAAAAAAAACATTTGACAGTATCCCACATTCATGGATAGAAGAGTGCTTAAAAATCTATAAGATACACCCTACACTGATCAATTACATTACAGCGACCATGAAGCAGTGGAAAACCACTCTGCAGTTAAGCCATGATAAAGGACAAATTATTATTCCAGGGATAAAAATTCAAAGGGGTATATTCCAGGGTGACTCTCTGTCACTGTTGCTATTTTGTCTTGCCCTTAACCCATTAAAGTGTCATGGCTACAATTTTGCTCCAAGAAAACAACAAAGAGTAAAGACTTATTGTCTTTTTGTAGATGATTTAAAACTGTATAGTTCATCAGATGATTAACTAAAAGCACAACTATAAGTGGTTGCAAAACTTTTTCAGATGATATAAGAATGTAATTTGTTCTTAATAAATGTGCAAAAGCAACCTTTAAAGCAGAAAAGCTGCAGCATCAAGAAAGCAACAGTTTGAGACAGGAATGTGATATAAAAAAACTTAAGCAAGAGGGAGTGTATAAATATTTGGGAACTGATGAAGGCTAAACAATAAAACATGAAAAATGCGAATAAAACTTCATAAGGAATATTTTAGAAGACTACAATTAATACTGAAAACACCATTGACATCTAGCAGCAAAATCCAGGCTATAAACCAATTTACTCTTTCTGTCCTAACTTACAGTTTTGGAGTGATTGACTGGCCCCAAATGGTGTTGGATAGGTTGGACAGGAAAACAAGATGGATTGTTCATGCTCATCAAATGATTTATAAAAATCAGTGCATACCAAGATTATATATTTCCCATTCTGAAGGAAGTATGGGCCTCCTCGAAACTGATTACATGTATAGATCTATAGTCATGGGACTGCATACATATCTGCTAACCTCACAAGACCCAAATGTAGTGAAAGTTTTGAAACAAGAGGAGAATAAGTCGAAGATGACTTCCCTGCTTAGTTTAGCAGAAGCATATTGGTGTCAAGCGGGAATGGAAACCAAACCAGAAGTAGATAAAAATCAGGCAGCAACTGAATGTGCCAAAGAACAAAAGAAAGAATATAAGGTGAAGGCTCAGACGAGAGGGCAAGAAATGTGGAAAATGCATAAATATAGTTGCAGGTATAGAAAACTCTTGGAACAACCTCATGTTGATCAGGATCAAATGTACGAATGGTTAAGGAGAGGTGAGCTGAAACCAAAAGAAGAAAGATTAATATTGGTGGCCCAAGACAGGGGACTGCATACACATTGGTTTATAAAGTCCATTGAACATGTGGGAGAAACAGACAAATGTAGGTTTTGTAAAACAGAAATGGAAACTGTTGCACATCTTGTTGCTGGTTGTGCTATACTAATGGCAGAAAGACTGTATACTGAAAGGCATAATAATGTGGCAAGACTGTTGGGGATTGTGCAAACATTATAATATTGAAGTAGCTGAAAAACACTGGAAACATGAGCCAGAAAGCATCATAGAAAATTAAGGTTATATTACATGGGATCGTCCATTACCAACAGTTCAAAAAAGAGACATAAGAAAACCAGATATAGTAGTCCATGAAAAGAAGACAAAAGTAGCATTGATCATTGAAATTGCTACACCCAATGACTACAGTGTCTTGCGTACACAGAGACACAAAGTCATAAAAGACCAGGATTTACAGGTAGACTTGAGAGCAATGTGGAAAAAAGATACACAGACAGTAGTAAGAGCAAGGGGTCTTATAAAAAATAATTTATAATCATGCTTAGATGGTCTATATTAGATCACCGAGCACTTAAAAAAGCAAACGGTGATTAATCAACCCTATGTAAGTGAAAGCTTACAATTTCGAACTGTCAGAACAGCGATTTTTTTTTCCTAGGGAAAAAAATCACTGTTCCAACAACAACCAAAAAAAAAAAAAACATACTTTAAACATTACATTAAACGGGGGGTCCCCCCCACACCCCCCCGATGTGGGGGGCTGTGCCCCCACACCCCCCTACTTAAATATACCAACTCCGAGACCGCACTACAGTGTCAAAAACGGCAAAGTAATGAAGTGGCCAAGCAAATTCTTTCCCAGGGAAAGAATTTGCTTAAAAGCCGCTTCGATATTTTGCCGTTTCAGGCTTTTGAGTTTGACCAAGACGCATTTGAAAGAATGCATCTTCGGTCTTCTAATAGGGAACCTGCTTAGATATGTTACCAATACATGTGACTCTATATGAATTGCAGGAGTCCTTACTGGGCACATTACGGGTGCAGCAAAGAGCACTTCTAGCTGACATCAAAGATTGAAACAATACTAATTTTATGAACTTTAATCGTACTTTGATTCAGGAATGGGGTGAAGTCCTTTCATGGTATTAAAAACCCAAAAGACTTGCAGAAATTGAAAAAGTGAGAAAATATAAACACCAGTGATTATCTGTGTTTATGTGAGTATTGCCATTAGTTCTATAGAATGCTATTTATTATTAATTCTGTAATTTATTCAGCATGACCTAAGGCTTCACAGTATGCAATAAGGTAATTAGATCAACATTATGTAGAACAGTCACTTGTTTCACAACTCCCACCCAGCTTTGGTAATATTACCTTGCACTATTTGGCCATTTTGTATGTAGGGAAAACCATTAGCAATGTGTGTATACATGGTATTGCAAAAAATAATACCTTTCACATAAGAAGATGAAATTTTCATAATACTAAACAATAACCCTACACAAATGCATGTAAAAAGCATTTGATGGAAACATTACGGCATGACTGGCATGGCATCAACAGTAAAATAGACAATAAACATTGCATTTTTGTTGTTTTACATCTTGCATTAACAAAATGACTGTGAGATACACACATGTACACACACACACACACACACACACACACACACACACACACACACACACACACACACACACACACACACACACACACACACACACACACACACACACACACACACACACACACACACACACACACGTGCATATCAACACACAGGTTGACAGCCACCTCACCTTTGACCACCACATTGCCACTGTGGTCAGAAAGTCCTTCTACATGGCACATCTTATAACCAAAGGTTTCGCATCCAGGAAGAAAGAGGTCACCATCCCTCTCTACTCATCCCTCATTAGACCAATCATTGAATACAACGCCCCATTTGGCATGTACCTGACCAGACACCTACAAAAGCTGGAGAGGCCACAAAAGTACCTCACAAAAAGGATCCTAGGCCTTAAACACATGTCCTACATGGACAGACTCAAGAAACTTCAGCTGTTCTCAGTCTCTTATCGTCTACTTAGAGGTGATCCCTGCTTGACTTTCAAAGCCATGTCTGACCCAGCCCTACTAGAAATGTTGCACCTAAAGAAATCCCAATCCCCCCACGCCACACACTCCAGAGATCACAACCCCATTACCACAATTAACAGAACATGCTGGAGGGACAGGTTCATCTCCCAAAGACTGCGCACACTCTGGAATGAGCTTCCCATTCAGGTCAAGCAGAGCACCTCGCTGGCCCTCTTCAAGAGAAATCTTGAAGAGTGGATGGGTAACAAAGTTCACTCCAGGGATGACTCCAGTTGCCCTACTGGATAGGGGCACTGTGAACTAACAATGGGTGGCACGGTGCCTGGGCAATTTTTTTGGACTAGGCTTATAAAGACTCCAGGGACATTAGCCTAGTACACACCTATGAACCTATATATATATATATATATATATATATATATATATATATATATATATATAAAATTTATTTGTGTCTATGTGCATATTTATGTACCTCTATGTCTACATGCATAAACATTAACAGACACAATTATGAAACATGTGTTGTGTGTGTATACACACACACACACATTTTATACATATATATATATATATATATATATATATATATATATATATATATTTTTTTTTTTTTTTTTACTAGACTGTATAAGAAATAAAACACAGTAATTGCTACAGAAATCTGGACTTCTTTTCTGCACCTGCAAAACCACCCAGCTGGCTACTCCTTCCTCAGTGTCTGCAGGTCATTGTACCTGTGCTTGCACTGATGTCCAGAGTGGGGGCTCACCTGTTAGGTTTGACAGGTGATCCCCCAAGTACTGTCAAATATCAATTTTTTTCCAGTCAGAGCATATTGTGACCTGCTGCAGCTTTTTGCAGGTAAATCTCATGCAGTAGTTAGTGGGAAATTTTAATCTCCTTGTCAGGCCAGCTTGGGGCTCAACCCTGGGCTTTAACAGAAGCCATCTTCTCAAAGTGCTTGTACATTAGTGATATGTAAGAGTCTAGTGTAGGGGATGAACCACATCCTCTGAGGTACGACATCACTCTGCCAACCCACAGACCCATATACAGGGCTGCTACCTGTTAAACTGATAGCACTTTAAAGGTTTGGTGGTCCATGCATTTCCATTTTGTTCCAGGTCCATTTTATTTGGCTAAATACATGGAAACTTTCTTGCATTGTAAAATCAGGACAGAGTTTTATCTCAGACTGAGTGAAATTATTTTTTGAAGAAATATTACTATCATTTGAATGTGATGGCACAGTTGTGGTTTACATGTGTCTAGGGGTGTTAATACATGCTAAATTTTAGTCCTGCAGTACTCCAGTTGTGTAGGTTATGGTTAGGTGTTGTACCCTGTGTTAGGAATTGTGATGAGAAAATAAATGTGGAGTGGAAACACTGAGAAAGGCTTTAATTTGTTATTACCAAATCTTAGAGGTGCATGCATAAAATGCACAAGATATAGCACACTTCATGAGCTAAGCATACCTCACCCACAGAACATCAGATTCATATATGCCTAAAAGAGGTGATAATTACATACACTATAATGTGATTCATAGAGCTCAGAGGCTGAGCCTAAGACTCATTTGCAAAAGACGTTCTCAGATCAGCCCCAGCTTACACCAATTGCCCTCAGTCTGCCATTTTAGGCTGCTCTGAGCTGTGCACTTGGCCAATAGCCAGGAAAAATGCAAATGAACTTAAAAAATTTCTTAGCAATAGGGATAATTACAAATAAGCAAGAAAACACAGTAAACAATATAATTCATTCTGGTCTGTTGAACTGCAGTGCTTGTTTATTGGTAAGGCATTGCAGTTAGTTTTGTTTTTATGAGGTATAAATAAAATGACTATGACTATGCAAGGTGCCAGTTTCAGTGTTGCCTTCATGTGTTAAGGGGCTTAGTGCTGAGAATTGTCACTGATAATAGGTAAAGGACATGTGAGAAGTAATACATTCTGGATGGTAAGAACTTCTGAATTGAATACATTAACCTATGTACTACCACACCCTCTCAGCCAACACATTCCACCAGAGGACAACAAAGCACAGCAATATTGAGAAGACCACTGGACAATACAAGTCGTATTAGTAATTGAAGGTGATGTTATCATAATTTATCTCTTCTTCTCTAATAGACTAAGATTCACGATAAACATAAACTATAAGTATCATACAAGGATGGCAGGTATCATTTTTGTCACAGTAATTGATTGTAGGTTATAACATGAGGCAACACTAGAAAACAAGACACAAGAGAGACATCTTCAGTCCTGAAGAGAAGCAAAGCCTTATGGATGCTCTGAGGACATATCGGAAATGCTTCTTTGGAAAACGGGAGCAAGAACAGGCAAAGAGAGCTAAGGTATGGAATCAATTAGAGGCTGACATTAATGCTGTAGGAGGAAGAAACCACACTGCACAGTCGTAGGAAAAGAGCCGGTGACATGGTGGGATGTGCAAGGACAAAAGCTAGGCTATTGCCCATAGCGGCATTGTATGTGGTCTTTCCACACTCCAACCTTTAATGCCAGATGAAAAGTACTTTCTGTCTATAAGAGGCAATGAAATGGGTGCAGATGAGGATGCTAATTGCATCATTATAGATTCTGTTGACATCAGTATCTTCACATCTTTGCAATAACCTCAGATGGGCAGTTTGGAAAGTTAGTGCACCTCATTTTACTTAATTATTCTGCAAAGCATTTGCTGACACACGTCATTCTTACATTTTTGTTAATGTCAGATGCAGGAGAAAATGTACTGACAATGCATGGTAAGTTATGTTATTGCATCTACAAAAGAAAAAAAACATACATCTGAGAAAGGTCACATTAACCACATATTCCCATGTCCCTTCACAGGGTTAGGACCACAATCAAGCTCATAGTGTGCCTTACCTCACCAGGTTGATATTAACAGCAGGATGGCTGTTGATGATGATGATATAACTCTCGTATTCAAGACACTGCCTGATAGCAGAAGCACACAGTCACAAAGTACACTGGCAGGGGCTTCCATGCCATGGCAAGTAGATAACTCCTAAGGAAGTGACACAGGATCACACACTCACAAAATGAGTATATGTCGTCACCTGGGGAGGGGGCACCACACAGCTCAACACCTACTTCTGGTGCATAAGCTGAACCTCTTGATGAAGAGACAACCCTTTCAGAGGTAGCAATATCAACTGTAACACCTGTGCACAGAGGTGCCAGGCAGCAAATGTCTACTTCACAGTTAACTCCAGAAATATGAAAGGCATTGGCCATCCAGAAACAAATGTGCCATGACATAGTTCAAGAACAGGCTACTGCCATTGAGAGCCGGAGATATTTAGAGTAATGCAGTATACATCAGAACTTCCACCAGTACATGGGAATGGTTGAAGCCAGACACAATGCCATGAGAATTCTCATTCACATTATGGTTGCACATATACCATCCATGTTAGCCTCCATGCACACACTCTTAATGACTTACCAGACACACATTGGCAGCACAGGTGGATGTGACCAGGGAGCTGTCACAATGCATGTTGGATGAGTAGGCCACAAACCACATGCATCTCAAAAGAGTGCTGCAGGCATTCCAGTGGTTTCACCAAAGAAGTAGGTAGCCAGTCATCATCAGACTTCCACAGCACACGTAAGGACCTGTCAGTCAGGGTCTATGTCTCACAGCACAGTTAGGACAACTTTTGGGCAATTAGAGCTGGTGAAGAAAAATTCTGTGAATCCCAGGGGATATATTTCTGCATAAAACAATGACCAGTACCACAGCAACAACCAATATGAATATCTTAGACTGTAGCAACTAAGAGAAGCATACACAACACCCTTCACCCCAAATCATTTATAACAGTAACTACTAGCTAAACACTTTCTTCCACATTTATGAAGGGAACAAAAGCTACAGTACACAACAAAATGCTAAAAATGAGAAGCAAAACACGAAAACATATTCCTGATGCAAAAAAAAAATGCAAAACATATAAAAGTAAATTAGGAAAAAAATAGGGATGAAAAAGTTCACCAAACACTGGGTTTTTGTCGGAATTCTGAGAGATACAGTTGCAGTTCTCAGAATATGGATACTGCATTTATGAATCTGATGAATATATATCCAGTTTAAGATTGCAGCATGTCAGAGTGCCTTTTGTATGGAGTCTGCATGTTTCCCGTATGTTCATATGAATTTTCTCTGGGTACTCTGGTTTTCACCCCACCTATTTATGATATGA
>NC_056741.1:1342144047-1342149047 GCF_019279795.1 Protopterus annectens | reverse complement strand
TCTATGAGGCCCTTTTGGAGGATGCTTATGTCAGCTGGAGAGTCAATTATGGCACCCAGTTTGCAGTCATCTGCGAACTTAGTCAGCCACAGTCCTTCCGTGTTGGCCTGTACCACCGAGAAATATATACCGAACAAGAGAGGTCCCAGGACTGAGCCTTGTGGGACGCCACTTGTAACTGGTTTGGAGTCTGACATGGCTCCAGCAATTCTAACCATGTGGGTTCTGTCCTTGAGCCAGTTTGCAACCCATCTAGTGACATAGGGGTTTATATTTAAGCTGGTGAGCTTATCTATAATGCCGAGTGGGGTATTGTATCGAAGGCTTTTGCAAGGTCCAGGTAGGCTGTGTGGACCACCTTCCTCTCGTCAATGGCCTTGGTGACTGTTTCAAAGAAATTGACCAGGTTTAAGAGGCAGGATCTGCCCTTAACAAAGCCAAACTGGGTAGGATCCAGTGTCTGTAGGTCCCCAATATCTTTATTTATGAGGTCCATGATGATCCTTTCCATAGCTTTGCAGACCAAGCTAGTCAGGCTTATGGGGCGATAGTTTCCAGAATCCGTTGAGGCACCACCTTTGTGGAGAGGGACCACTGTTGCTGTACGCCACTCTTTGGGTACATATCCTGTAGTAAGGCTAAGATTGAACAGTAGTTTTATGTTTGGGTTTAGCTCTTCTTGGAGTTCATGTAGGGCGCAGCCGGGACACCATCTGGTCCCATTGATGCTGTGTTTTTGCTTTGGAGAGGGTGGCTCTTACCTGAGCATCTGAGATGTCAGGGGGGCAGCACTCTGTTGGGATAGATATTTGCCCTTTTGGTGGGGAGAAGTTTGCACTGAACCTGTCAGCTAGGATGTTGGCAATGTCTGTGGGCTTGGTGTATTTTTTGTCATTTTGGACTAATTCTGAGCATATCTGGGAATTCCCACCCAGGTTCCTAACATAACTAAAGAAAGCCTTGTGATTATCCTTAGTGTCCTGTGCAATTCTTCTCTCGAAGCTGGCTTAGACAATTTTATGAGTGCCCGTAGTTTTTTGCTAATACCGATCAGAGATGCCTTCCCTTTTTGGGATTTTGCTCTATCATGTAGTAGCTTCCTCCTTCTATTGTATAGTTTGTTTATGGCTGGGGTCCACCAGACAGGATGTCTGCCTTTGGAGGATTGGGTCTTGGTTTTATTTGGGATTGCATGATCCATGCATTCCTGAAGGTGTTCATACAATGCGTTTATAAAGGATTCTGCGGTCTGGGCCGTATTTTCCACAGGCCCGGGGGCTTTGAAGGATTTCGCCTTGGTTTTGAGGCATGTGAAATTTGCTTTAGAGAAGTTTTTCACTGTGGTTTTCTGGGCAGGGGGTGGGGTCAGGATGTGAATATCCAGTGAGATTAGATTATGGTCTGATCTTACAAGTGAGGGATACACTTCTGGTCTGGAGCATAGTGTCCCCATGTTGGTGATGATCAGGTCCAGTATGTTTTCCCCTCTTGTGGGAGTGGTAACAAGTTGTTCCATAGCATTTGAGTTTATAAATTCTAGGAACCTTTGGGCTAGGGTGTTGGAGCTAGAGTAATGCTCCCAGTCTATGTTTGGGTAGTTGAAGTCGCCCAATATAATGGTGTTTGGAGAGACCTTCATATTTTCCAGTATTCTCAGGAAGGCCAAGTGGGGTTCCTGTGTTTGGGAGGGTGGTCTGTAGCAGGCTATAAATTGGAAGGCAGTTTTACCCACAGTTAGTTGCACATGGATAGTCTCTGATGCTTCGTGCTGTGCCACCAACCTGGAGGTGTGGGTATCTTTGACGAATATTGATACTCCCCCTCCTTTTGTGGTTCGGTCCATGTTTTGGGGCCGAAAAGCATGGTATGAGGTATAACCTGGTAGTGCTGGGGTGCTCTCAGGAGCCTTGAACCAGGTTTCTGTTACTGCACAGATATCGATGTTCTCCATGCTAAGGAGAGTTTTGAGTGCATGCATCTTGAGGTTTAGACTTCTGGCGTTGAGTAGCATTACTCTTAGTTTCTTATCCCTTGTGATACCTATGGAGATGGGTTTGTCTTTTGAGCCTTGCCTAAAAAAGGCAATATGGGGGTAGCAAGAGCCTTTGCCAATATCCGAAAGCCCAGGGGTGACAGGTGCAAGCCGTCCCTAGCGAAGCATCGTGGCTTGTCGAGCATGTCATCCCAGGCTGACAGGCATTGGATCCCCTTTGAATGACACCAACACTTAAGCCAATTGTTGAAATTGATCATCTTGTCTTCATATTGTGGCATCATTCTTGGTGAGGGTAAGATGCTACTCAAGGTCAGGGTCATACCGGCCTGGGCTACATGCTCAGAGAGCTCCTCTATGTCTCTTTTCATGTAGTCCAGGGAGGTACGTCTCAGGTCATTCACACCAGCATGGACAATGACTGAGTCATATTTGTACTTGCCTTGGAGTGACCTGAGTGCTTGTGTTATGTGGCGGATCCTAGCGCCCGACAGGCTGCTCACTGTGACCTTCTCCTTGTTCAGCCTGGTGAGCGGGACGTCAGTGTGCCTGACGATAGAGTCACCTATTACAAGTGTATCAGGTGTGTTGTTTAGCCTTAAGGGCTGTGACTGTTCGGCACACTGGCTTTGTGAGCTATGTGTTGCACGTGTTTTGTTTTGGGGTAGCGGTTGCTTGGGTGTCTGCTTTGGAGGTCTCTGCTGCTTAGGCAGATTTTTATTTAGAGCCTCCGAGTATGTTTTTGTGTGTTTATGTGTTTGGTTTGTTGTCATGGTAGGTCTATGTGAGACTGGAATTGTAGTGAGTGTGGTTTCCTTCTCCTCCTGACTGGTTACGCCAGTACTGAGTTGAGAGAGCTTAGCCTCCAGTTTGGCTATATGGCTGCATCTCTGACATGTGTTGGAATTTGTTGGTAGGAGGAGAGGGTTGTCTGTGTACATGAGGCAGTTGTAACATTGCCTCAAGATTCCCAGATTCACCAGCTGGACCAGAGAGGAGATTGACAACTGACCTTTGGACATGCTAGAATAGTATTGGGAATTCCTTTATAATTGAAAAAAAGGGCCAATGGGGAACAAGGTACTCAAGGGGAGTTTGTGAGAGTGTAGTGCTTTTAATTTTTTAGAGCTGACTTATATAATTGCTTTAGTGAGCAAGTGCCAGGTAACTTAAATGCAATGTGTTACAGGTAACTTAAATGCAAAAACGACAAACAGTAACTTTCTTTCAAGTGAAACAAGGAAATAAGTACAGTAAGCAATGCAGATATCACTAGGGATCCACAGAAGTGCTAAAAGGCCGCGTTTTAGGTGGAATTAGCATTTCAGGATATAAACAAACAACAAGCATACAAATAAAGCTAGATTCAGCAGGCCTGGATCTAGTCTATGCTACAGCAAACAAGGTGTACCAGTTTCAGTAAGAAACAGTTAGAATATGCAGGCACTATAAGCCTCTAACCAGAAATTCCCTGCTCAGAAGGGCAGAGTCCAGCATCTCCTCCCACAAGAGTGCAGACCGCAATCCTTCTTAACGTAAAATAACTGGCCTGAAGCCCAAGTGCTTAAACCAGAACTAATACACTTTTAGAATAACAGACACTGAGCTCTCAATCAGCAGTTCCCAACTTAGAAGGATGTAAGCTACCTGTCCTGCCACCACAGTGCAGGCCACAAACCTTCCTAATGTAAAACAACTGGTCTGAAGCCCAAGTGCTTAATCCAAAAGACTTAGAAATGATAGCTACACTTTAATCAAGTTACTACCAGCAGTAATAAATACAACTGAATACTTTAAAGAATGCCTGGATTAGTGCTCAAGTTATACAAACAAAGCTAGATTCAGCAGGCCTGGATCTAGTCTATGCTACAGCAAACGAGGTGTACCAATTTCAGTAAGAAGCAGTTCAAATATGCAGGCACTATAAGCTTTAACCAGAAATTCCCAGCTCAGAAGGACAGAGTCCAGCCTCTCCTCCCACAAGAATGCAGAACACAAACCCTCTTAATGTAAAATAACTGGCCTCAAGCCCAAGTGCTTAAACCAGAATTAATACACTTTTAGAATAACAGACACTGAGCCCTAAATCAGCAGTTCCCAACTTAGAAGTATGTAAGCTACCTTTTCTGCCACTACAGTGCAGACCACAAACCTTCCTAATGTAAAACTGGTCTGAAGCCCAGGTGCTTAAACTAAAAGGCTTACAATATGTGTGTGTGTGTGTGTGTGTGTGTGTGTGTGTGTGTGTGTGTGTGTGTGTCCACAAAAAATATATAAAAAGAAGCCTAACTCTTCAAAAATATATTAAAAATCCTATTTAAAAAAAAAAAAAACAGAAAGAAAGCTGAATTCTACATGCCAGCTGTTTCTAGGAATCCAAATAATTGTAGGTACCTCCAAAGGCCATCATGAAGCTAGAGCTGCACAGCTCAGCATAATGCAGTATTGTAAAATCAAATAGATGGCCCTACAGCCTAAACCTAACTATGGATTCCTATGTGATGTACATGATTTTGTAATGGTCTTAGCACTATCACTGCTTTATACAGAGTTACCAACATCATATTCCATAATATGATTGAACATACGGCAACTGCAGGTGTTTGTACAGACCAGACTGTTAGCCACAAGCTACTATTAAATAAACTAGTTAGATTTAATTTTGAAGAAGATGCAATTTTATGACTAGAGAATTACTTCTCTGATAGAACTTTCTATGTCCTTTGTATATTTCCACCTCTCTGATGAAGGAACAGTTATCTGTGGTGTGCCATGATGGTCGCGTTTGGGGCCTTACTCATTTTCTTTCTTTTTTTATACTTGATCTGTCACAGGATCTTCCTTCTCTAAAACTGGTTCTTTGCACTGTTATCCTCATGCTACATTCTGACAGCTCTGTCACAAACCTTTCAGAAAAAAAAAAACTATGACTTCCAGTAACTAGCTGCATGAACCAGAGGTAGTAACACACCTAAATCAGGAATTATACTCTTTGGAACACAAGAAT